>NW_028300963.1:662500-962500 GCF_049000335.1 Polistes dominula
TTCTAATATTCTATGAAACAAAACTATCACAAATTTATCTAATGAAAAAAAAAAACTCCAAAATTAATTCTATAAAATAAAAATAAAAATGTTTAATATACCGATCGTAAATTAAAATATTAGTTTCCATCGAAGTTAAAATATTGACACCCTTTTTTTCTATTGATATTAATTAAATTAATGTTGTTCGTTTCAATGAAATATTATTGAAATTAATCCTGTAATAATTTGTCGAATTAATTATTGAATTAAATATAATAGTATAAATAAATATAATAATATAATAAAATAAATATAATAATATAATAAAGTAAATGTAATATAATATAAATAATAAAAAAAAATTAATTATAATAGTATGTAATAATTATATATATATATATATATATATATATATTAAAATAAAAAGAAATATTATAGAAATTATTATCTAGAATTTCTAATTACAATTGTAACAATTATTAATAACAATTACTAATTGTAATTAGAAATAACAATTATTTCCTTAAGATAATATCTCATTGAAACATCAAAATATTAAAAGAAAATTCTTTAGATCGTAATAATAACAGATTTGCAAAAATTTTAATAGAAATAGCATAAAACAATCCTAAATATAAGTAAAATATATTAAAGTATTGAAATAATTATTAATTAATCGAAGTGAATGTGTATTATTATCTAAAAGTACGTGTTTACCATTCGCGTGTACGATACTCTACGAAATCCACCGTTGAACTGGCTCGTTGTCAACTATGAAAGTTCATTTATTGAATATACTGTTTACATGACTTTCCTTATATGGTACATATACATAACACACACATACTATTCATATTAAATAGAATTTCCTTTTAAGGAAAGTCATATAAACATATAAACAACACACACAGTCAATGAACAAAAAGAAAACAACTAAAAATTACTTTAGTTTAAAACGAGTAGTCTCAATTTTTACGATTTATTTCAAAAATTGACGAAGATACGTTTCGAATTTATGAACAATTATTATAATCAAATATTACAGATATACTAATACTACTGTAAAATTTGATAAACTTCGAGATATAATAAATATTTTTTTGATGTGTTTTTTGTCATTCGAATTATAATTCAACATATGTCAAAAATATTAATTGAAAGAATTTAATTATTTTAATTAGAAATATTAGAAAATGAAAGGTAACTAAAATTTTTTTTTATAAAAATAATAATAATAGTTATTATTATTAATAATAAAAATCAACCAATATCATTCGTAGAAATATAACCGATGAAGAAGAATCATCTCTCTCTCTCTCTCTCTTCTCTTTGCGTTGTAAAATCTTACGTATGTGTATGTGTATATATGTGTTAGAAAATATCGTTGATAGCTCGAGGCAATCTAAACGTTTAAAGTCAACCAACCAACCAACCAACCAACCAACCAACCAACCAACCAACCTTTCTCTCTAACTCGTCTTTTAGTCGTTACTTTTAACATGACTTTTTCATATTATTCTATTTCTTCTTTTTTTTCTTATTCTATTACTATTTTTCTACTTATTCTCTTATATTCTTATTCTACATCATCTTTTTCTAACTTCAAAGATAGTTTTGGTTAACGTTAAGAAACCGAGGTGCGGCTTCTTCTTCTTCTATCTTCTATCTTCTATCTTCTTCTGATGACGAATTGAAAGTGAAATGTGACGAACATTTCGATTTAAAGTTTAATATTTTGTTCTATAAATTGTCTCTCTATTATTACTTTATTTTTATATATATGTCTCTGTATGTATGTCTGTATGTATGTATGTATGTATGTAAGTATGTATGTAAGAACAATCATTTGTATATTGAAATATCGAAATTATGTGAGCCAACGATTTATCATCATCTGTCAAATTTCATCCTTCTTTCAAAATCATCTTTCTCCCATCCCATTTTTGCAAAATTTTATAGAATAAAATTATGTTTGTTTTTAATTAAAAAAAAAGGAAGAAAAACAAATATGAGATACATTCTATATTTTCGTTGTTAGTTAGAAAAGGTAATTTTGATCAATCATTTTTGCAATTATCTTTGATGCATATGCACCGTATGGGAAAATAAAGTGTAAATATTTGTACGTTTAATGAATTGTATTCGAAATTTCATATATATATATGTTAACGATAAAATACATTTTCACGTATTTTGAATATTATTACGTATATATGTATATATATGCATATATAACTTGTTGATTTTATTCCGTTGAAAATATTTACACTTTAAACGAAATTAATAATCTATTATGATTTTGAAAACTGAAAATATCTTTTGATATTATTACATCGAGACTAATATATATATATATATAAAAAAAAATCTAATTTCATTCTTACGCGCATAATTACACGTGGTATGTATACACATACAAATCATTTAAAATAGAATCCGAACTCTGAATATAATTTTAGCCTTGAACCTTTTACATACAGACGCACCATTTGATATAGTAATATAAATTTGTCCTAATTCGAAAATAACATTTATAAAGTTATTTATTTCTTCTTTTTCTTTAGTATTTTTAATAATCAACGTAACAAAATAATTTATTATTATTTATAAGAAAAAATAAAGGTATCACAAATACTTTTAATCGAAATAGATTAAAAATACACGAATTATTCAGAACGGGATGTTTTTCGTATTATGATAGAAAATTATTTAATTATGTTAATAATTAAAAATTCTATAAATAGGATACAGTAATTATGAAAGAAGTAATTCTTATCCGTACCATTTCCAAATAAAATAAAAAAAAAAACGAAATAAGAAAGTGAAAAGGAGAATAATAAAAAGGAAAGTAAGATTGGAGAGATGTAAAAAAATGAAACTAAAATGAATAAAAAAATATGTGTATCGATGGGACTCACGGTATCTCCGCATGAGGTTCTTTTTGTAGGGTTTGGTACCAGGTGGTCTGGACCGCGACCTCGCGGTACCATCCTTCTGATTATTATCCGAGCACGAATCGTCGGAATCCTCGGAACAGGTACGATCCTCTCTGTCTTGAGAATAATCTGAACTGGTACCAACGAAACATCCTCTTAACCTCAGACTAGCTGCTGCATTTCCGTAATCGTCGATTGGTTCCTGTTTTGGTTGTTGTTGCTGATGCAACTGTGATTGTTGCTGTTGTGATGGTTGTTGTTGTTGCGATTGTTGCAACTGTTGTTGTTGTTGTTGCTGTTGTTGATGATGGTGGTGGTGGTGGTGATATTGTTGAATTTGATCTCTGATAAGATCTTTACGATCTAAATGATCCTGTTGATCATTTTCTTCCCTCGCTAATTCGGCGTAATCCCCAACACGGACGCTAAGGTCCAACGGCTGATCCTCGAGCATCTCGTCTTCTTATTTTATTGTTTTTTTTTTTTTTAATAATTATTTCTTCCTTTACCACCAATTCAATTAATTTTCTCTTCAATATTTATTATTAATATTATTATTACAAATTTTCAATAAAAATCAATGAGTAATTATTATAACATTCGTAAGTAACTTAACACGACACACATTTGAACAACAACAAATTCACGTTTATATTATTAATATTATTATCTCCGGGCATTTTTTTTTTTTTTAATCAAACATTATTTTTTGAACTATTCTTTAATCACACTCTTCTTCTCTTTATATATATATATATATGTATATTTTTTTCACAAATTTTCTTTCTTCTTTCTTCTTCAACTATTACTTTTACTTTTCGTGACAAAATTTGATCTACTCTTCATTTCGATCCTTTTTTTTCCCCGATCTTCCTTTTTTTCCATGAATTTTATTCAATTGTTATTTTTCATCTCGTACACACGGCACACACACAGACACATGTATATAAGAAGAGTGTACGAGTTAAAATAATCCTTATTTCTCTTATTTTCTTTTTACCTTCGATCGTAATCACGAATCTTTGCGATACTACTACACAACTGGCAGAGGAAAGAACGAGAGTGAAAGATAGAAAGAGAGTCGGTGGTGGAGGTGTGGGGGGTGGGCGGAGGGGGGGGGAGGATAAAGAGAAGAGGTTCGACGTACCTCTCGCGGTCGCGCGTTCACTTCCGGTCTGGCTTTTCTTTCCTCTTACTCCTCCTCATTTAACCTCTTACACCACCTATTGCTGCTATTCTCTTGTCTTGTCTTGTCTCGTACCAATCGTAATATGGCCTTGCAAGGATTAAAAAGGATTACACACTCACAAGTTACAATTATCCGATCTTTTTTAAAGCTTTTTCTTTCCCCCTTTAAAAAATTCTATTCTCTTTCCCTTTCAATTTTTGTTTTTGGTAATCCAAATATTCGATCCGTCGAAAGAGAAAGTAATTTAATTTAGGTATTGGAAAATAATATATATTTTTTTGTATTATTATCCACCAATAATATTCACTTTGTTTTTTATTTTTTTTTTTTTGTATTTTCTTCTATGACTTCGAACACCGACGTGATATGCACACACACACACACACACGTAGGTACACCCGGTGTCCTTATCTTCCAATGAACATAATATATCCCGTTTCTCTCTTCCTCTTCTTACTTTCTTTTTTCTTCTTAACAACACTCTCTCTCTCTCTCTCTTTACTTTTTCTTTACTTTTTTAAAATTCTTTTTCTCGTTAGATCTTCTTCTATTTATCTAGTTTTCCTATATCCCTTTTGCTTTGCACCAGACGAAATATTAACACATCATCCACGACAAGCCGATAACAACAGGGAGAGTAAAAAAGTGACGAGGGAAAAGATGAAATAATAAAAAACAAAAAAATGAAAGGTAAATGTGAAGAGAATAAAAAGTGTGTGTTGTGTGTCTCTCTTTCTTTCTCTCTCTCTTTGTACACGTTTTTAAAAAGATCTTCAAGAGGAGGAAAAGCACCACTACTTATCGAGAACACGCACGCGCACATATATAATAATAATATACCAACAAACAATTTGAAATAGTGTATGTCCGACGATTAAAAATAATAACAAACGCGAAATGTAACCTTTTCGTTCAAATAATACGATTTTTATTTCTTTTCATTTAAAACGTCTTTAACACCGTCAACAAACTGTCCATTAAAATTCTTTCGTTCAAAAGTAAAATCTTTTAACGATTATTAATAATAATAAACACAACGATGTCAAAGATTGATATCAATTTCGTTTTATACACGTATAAATATATACATATATATATACATATTATATATATATATATATATGTATAATATGAATATGATAAAACGTAATTTAATATAATCAAAATATATACTATTTAATAAGACAAAATGAAATGGAAAAAAAAAGAAACACCAAATGTCCCGTATATATAACGTTATGTATATATGTCCGTAGTAGTCGCCGTTGTAAGAGTCGTGTGTATATATATATATATAGATATATGTGTGATCTTCGTCTCTCGGTCGCGTTATAATATCCCACGTTCGTCGCGCGACGAGGCTACGGTTGCCGGTGGCACACTGACTGACTCGGAACCGGGGTAGCCCGCTAGTCCAGACTCGTTCACTCACTACTCCAGACTCACACTCCACAAGTTCGAGCGCCGGACTCGTTCTTTCTTTCTCTCTCTCTTTCTTTCCCTATCTTTCTCACTCACTCACTCACTCACTCACTCACTAACTAACTAACTCACTTACTCACTCACTCACTCTCGCTCTCCTTCGTTTTACCTCACCCGTTCTCTCGTTGTCGCTCTCGCTCTCACTCGTTCACGTTCGTACGCGTTCGTGTACGTTCGTTTGGTTCGTAAACGTTCGCTCAAGCTCGCGCGCTCACGCCGTCCGTTCCGAACGTATATACGCGACTACTTCTATCCTTCTCCATCACTCTTTCTCTTTCTACACGTTCGGCCAAGCTCGGCTCGTTCCGTACTACTAAGCTCACCACCGCCGTCACCCCCACCACTACTACTCCTCTTCTACTACTACTACACTTCCCTCCTACCACCTCTCCTCCCGCCTCCTCTTGCACGACTAACGCACCACCGACCCCTAGCCCGGCCTACTCCCTCCCCACCCCTCTTCGTACTCGTCCTACCATCACTCTCTATCTACTACTACTACACTTCTCTTTCTAACCCCCACTCCACAACCACCACCACTAGCGTTTTCTTCTTCTTCTTCTTCTTCTTCTTTTATTCTCTTCTCTATTACTTCTTCTTCGTCTTTCACGCCCTCTCCTCTTCTTCCTCTTCTTCCTCTTCTTCTTCTTCTTCTTCTTCTTCTCCTCTCGCACGAATAGCAAGATACTACACGCACACACAGAGACGCGTAACGTCGTTCGAGACGAACGGATGCGTAGCCTACCGCAATGTTCTGCCCCTTACGACGCCCTTTTCTTTTCTTTCCTTTTTTGTCTTTTTCTCTTCTCTTCCTCCTACTATACTTATATGTGTAATATATATATATATATATATGAGGTTTAAGTAAACTAATTATAATTTAGAAAATATATTTTTATAATTGTTTTTCTTTTATTTCAATATTTCTATTAATAAAAAGTTAAATTTGTATTTCTTCAATCAATGTAATCAATAATTATAAACTTTTCATAATAGTTTAATTAACAATTATAATCTTTATGAAATGTTAACACAGAATAACTTATTAAAATTCAGATAAAATGACTCACAGTTGAAACCGCTTAAGAATTTTCTTTTTAAATATAGTCTCATTCAATATATAATTATTCGCATAATATAAACGTGCGAAAAAACGAACGAACGAACGAACAAATGCATCCACATATACAAACCTTATATGCATATGATAGGAATAAAATATCATACGTAGACATTTTATTATTTTGTCTTTATCGTGTTATACCCATTCGTTTATTGGGATAGGACGGTGAAGATCGATCGATCGACGAGTTTTTATTTTTTCCCTTCTCTCCTTCCCGCCACCCAGTCTCCCCCCTTTACCAACTCACTATCACTCTCTCTCTCTCTCTCTTTCTCTTTTATTTTTTTTTTCTTTACCGGTAGTCGTCTCCCATCGTTCGCCTTTCGTGGAAACGTGCATGTATATGTATATGTGTGCATGTGTGTATGTGCACACGATGGCTTTGTAAACTCTCAGTTTTCTTTCCCTCTCCACCCTTCTACCACCACCACCACCACCACCACCTCCTTCTCATCCTCCTCCTCTTCTTCTTCTTCTTCTTCTTCTTCTTCTTCTTCTACCACAACTAACCATCCCTCTCATTCTTTCTTTCTTTCTTTCTTTCTATGGCGTGCGTTACGAGTCCCTGACCTTGTCGATCCTCAACCGAGCGATCGGTTGCGACGACGAGCGGTTAGGCTCGCAGGAAGAAGAACACAACTTGTATGCTTGTATGTGTATATGTATCTTCTTCTTCTTCTTCTTCTTCTTCTTCTTCTTCTTCTTCTTCTTCTTCTTCTTCTTCTTCTTCTTCTTCATCTTCTTCTTCTTCATCTTCCTCTTCTTCCTCTTCTTCTATTTCAAGTTGATCTTGCAGCGGGTGAACGAGCGTGCGAGGTCATAGCCGGAGGAGAACGATTTTTCGAAGATCCTGTCTTCTTTCTCTCTCTTTCTCTCTCTTTCTATTTCTATTACCATTTTTATTTTGTTCTTTCTCTCTTGCTTACTCCGGTTTCGGTTTCGGTCTTTCTTATCTACGACGACACAACAAGTACGATATATCGATTAAACCTGACAGCTATCGCGCACGAGCCAATTCTCATTCTAACAATTTCCGCGAATGAATGAGGATGATGATGATGATGATGATGATGATGATGTTGATGATGATATTGTTGAGTATGATGACGATTATTATTGGTGTTTTTATATTTTGTTTATAGAATCCTTTTTTTTCAGTAAGTACAAACTTTTAATTAAAAGGTGAGACAGATAGATGGGTATTACTTTTGTTATTTTGAATTTAAAATTGTTTGTAGTATTTTAAAATTAATATTGTTCGATTTGAATAATAATATTTCGAAGAAAAAAAATCATTAATTATAATATAAAGTAATTTGGAATATTTGATAATATTACTTACAAATATGTTACAGATAAATATCACAATAAATAAGAGATTCAATAATGATTCCAAAAAAAAAAAAAAAAAAAAAAAAAACAAGAAATATTCTTCATAATTTAAACATATGCTTATTAATAATTCTTCTTTTAGAGAAAATATAGATAAAAGAATAATAAGGAAGAAATTATTTTTATACAGATATTTCAAGATTATATTTGTCTTACTTGGTTAATAAGAAGAGTAGTAGTAGATAATTTCGAATAAGTAGAATCATTTCTTCGAATGATTATATTTATCATTCTCCACGTTGACACATTTATTGGTTACATTTCTACATATGAATTTTAATAATAGTAAGAAGATTTTCATGTGTATTATTATACGTAATACCAAATACATTTATACCCTATTACATACATACGTACATTTATATATTTATGCTTGTATAAATAGTAGTGGGCGTATTTCTTTTCCTTATTGCATATAGTCACAAACAAAGAGGAAGAAATTGAGAAAAATAAAATATTTTATTATTGAAATAATTGAATTATTTCAATATAATTATATATGGGATTGAATATAAATTATTATTATTATTATTATTATTATTATTATTATCTAAAAAATGATTCTATATAATATGATGTTTCGTATTATTAAGCAATGAGAATCGAGGAAGTTTAGTTTAATCGATAAGAATCTATCATTTAGGTTTTATCACTAATATTTTTTTCTTAACACCTATCGTAAGCAATTTTCTCAGATACTCGACCGATAAGCCATAGCGCCGATAAATCAATAAGATTAAAAGATGATTAATATTGTCGTTCAACTAAAAGCACTCATTCGATAATACGAACAGGTGATTTGCTAGAGAAACGTGTATGTATTATTCACGCTTAAACCCTCTCTCAACCTTTTTAATATATCTCACTTTAATAATATTATTACAATCGTAACAATACTGGACACCAAATTACATTAACAGGTGATTTCTATAATCAAATATTTTAATGAAAAGAGAAATATACACAATTATATAGATAGTTATATTAATAATAATAGTAGTAGTAGTAGTAATTCAATTGAAATTAAATTAATATTCAATCTCAAAGATATTTGTTTTTATAGAAAAATTATAAAAAATATTATTCCATTTTATTATAATATATTTATATATTTATTTTAAATATAAATTAATATTACTATATTATTATTATATTATATATAATATTATATAAAAATAATAGTTTTATTAGTTATATAATAATTAATAGTAATATTATAATAATAATATTATACTATTACTATTATTTTATAATAACAATAGTAATTTAATTTATATTAATATTCAAATCAAAGGTACTTGTTTTTGTAGACAAATTATAAGAAATATTATTCCATACTATAACATAACATATATTAATAATTATTTTATTATTTATTTTTTAGATTTTGTTTAAATTTATTTTAAAATACATATAAAAATACCCCTTCTCCCTTCCCCCATAAAAAAAAGAGAAAAAAATCTCAATTAGAATTTACAAATATAAGAAATTGTGTTATATAATATTTTTTTTTTTTTTTTTTTTTTATATATACGTAGGTGAATTGAAAAGTTCTGATTCCAATATAAAAAGCTTTCCCTTTGATCAAATTTACTTTTATTTAAAAGAAAAAGAAAAAAAAAAAGAAATACTTTTTCCTCAAGCTTGAAACATTTCAAACCCACTCTCCAATATTTGAAACGTTCCGTATATCATATATTACATATCCAAAGAAATACATACACACATACACACATACACACGCAGCCACATATATCTTTTTGTCAGACATTTTAAAAAGATCCTCCAGGCAAGACGATGTTTTCCTTTCGAAGGTGAACTTCATCGATCCTCATTCATTTATTCCCCATGCATCCATATCCATATATATAGGTGTATCATGTAAGTGTATAATACGTCTGTATAAATAAGTAATATAAGTATACATCATTCATATATATATAAAAAAAACAAATTCATGAAAAACATTAAAGCATTTTTTTGGATGGTTGTTTTGACGGCTGATAAGAAAAGAAAAAAACTTTAATAACGTTGTTAAGTCGTTTTTCCT
Organism: Polistes dominula; assembly: GCF_049000335.1. NCBI lineage: Eukaryota > Metazoa > Arthropoda > Insecta > Hymenoptera > Vespidae > Polistes > Polistes dominula. Next base: position 672,655 of record NW_028300963.1, read on the forward strand.
AAAAATTCATATATATATATATATATATATATATATGTGCGTGCATTTAAGCGTGTTCATGCCAATAAGTACTTCTAAGTAAAGTCTTGTAGTTATTTTTCACGATAAAATTAAGAAGAAAAAAAGAAAAAGGAGTAAAAAAAAAAAAAAACAAAATGACGTCGCGAGAATGGATTTAGGAGGAACGACGATTACGAAGAGACCTCGTCGTCCACCTCCACCTCCACCACCACCTCCTCTTCCTCCTCATTCTCTTATACTACCAACTACCATCGCGAGAGATCCTACTCGTGGTCATGGCTAGATTAAAGGGGGAGCTGAAAGGTCAACTGCCTCAGGGCGCCTATTCAATAGAAAGGCTAACTGAGCTTGATTATTGTATTATTTATCTAAAAAATTATACTTTCTTTCTTTCTTTCTTTTTCCTTTTATTTTTCTACCCTCTGCATTTGTCTATTAATTTTTATTTTGGTTCTATTATTTTTTGTTCTTTTTTTTATAACACATTTCAATTTTTATTTTATTTAAAAAAGAAGTATTAGTAATTTAAAAATATATACATATAATAATAATTATTATTATATTTATTATATAATATAATTATAATTATTAATTTTCGTTAATAATTACTATTTCGTTAATGTAATTTATGATCGAATATAAATACGAATTATTTCTATTAGGATACAATAATTTTTACCCTTTTATATGGTAACAAAAAATCTAAAATAAAATAAAATTAAATTAAAATAAACTAAAATAAAATAAAATTAAATTAAATTAAAATAAAATAAAATAAAATAAAATAAAATAAAATAAATTAAACGAAATAACTATAACGGTATGATATATAAAATTGTTAATATATTTTATAAAATGATAAATACGTTTGTGTATTTTTAAATGATTATATGATTATAAGAAAAATAAGATTTTTTGTTAAAAAGTTTACAAAAGGAAAAATCAAAATGAATAAAACGGAAAAGAGACTTATACATACATAACATACACAGATATAATTAAATAAATACAAATATAGACAACAGTAGAGACAATGGTGTCATCTTGAATCCACTACTAAGAAAAATCATTTTTTAAATGCAAAAAAATTAGAGAACACTTACTTACATACTTACTTACTTACTTACTTACTTACTTACTTTATTTGCTATATACAATAATACTACTTGTATCTGTTAACTGACCGAGAGAAAATCTCGTAACTCTCGCCGATTTCTGAACAAGACCTACACCCAATCCAGGAAAAGCTAGATTTCTAATTCGTCAGTTAGTTGTATGTGTGTATGTGTCTTAGATTATCTATACTATGATCTCAGACGTTTTTTATGAATTTCAATCATTCTCCACTATCATTTCTTTTTCTCATCTTCATTTTGAAGACCAATAAATAAAAGTAAAAAATTAATTAAAAAAAATTTGTGAAAAAATTTCCTACGGTGTGGGTGGAAGAAGAAAAAAAAATAAAAAAATAAAATAAAAAGAAATAGAAAGAAATAAATTTAGAAAATTTCTAGGCATTTTTCTGCAGTTTGTATTTTAGTTTGACGCTATCGTTGTTGTTGTTGTTGTTGTTGTTGTTGTTGTTGCACTTTGTTTTTTTTCTTTTTTAAATTCGTTTTGATTTTTTTTCCTCTAGTTCGATCGTTGTAAAGTGAAAGAGAGGAGGAAGAGATATTAGTCGACGATTCAGGCCGAGACTAACGCGCACTTTTCCTCGACACGTTTCTCTCTTTATAAACTGTGAGTGAGAGAATAATCAAAACAAGAAAAAAAAAAAAAAAAAGAACAAAAGGAAAAGAAGAAAAAAAAATAAATTAACGTTTATTCCATACCACGAATCAATTTTTCTTATGATTCTTTTCCTTTTCATCCTTTCATTTCTTCGAACGATCGGAAGTCAATTTTTTGTTTAACTCTTTCAACATTTTTTTTTTTGCATGCATTGCATTTATAATACTACGTTGAATAAATAATTTAGAAAAGAGACACAATGATTGAAAATGTTTTGCAATTTTCATTTCATTGAAGTCACGTATGTATATATATATATATATATATTTATTTCATTTTTGATTTGATGGTAAAAAGAAAAAAAAAACGAAGAAAAAGAAATTTATTCCATGCATGAAAATTAAAATGTATTTTTTTTTTTTTTATGTGAGAAAAATTATTACCAAAAGTGATGACAAGGATTCATTTACTTATAATAGGACCCCAATAAAAAAAGAACAAATAAATAAATGAATAAAAAATGATGACCAAAAATGATACCTAGGATCGTTACGTGTAACACAACTCTCTTTCCCATCCAAAAAAAAAAAAAAAGAAAAAACCAATAAATACATAAATAAAAAAATAACCCATAGAAATAGGTGTCAGAAACCATGAAGCAAAAGTAGTAGAAGTAGTAGAAGAAGAAGAAGAAGAAAAATAAGAAGAAGTTTCTCGAGACTTTCCAAGGACACACGCGAGGGTGTTGCCTGAGGTGGTGAAGCGGCTGCTTGAGAGAAGGTGGTGGGTGAGGAGAGGGTTGAGGGGGAGTATGAGATGGAGGAAGAGGAGGAGGAGGAGGAGGAGGGAGCGAGGGAGAGAGGGCTAAAGAAAAAGAAGAAGTAGCGGGTGAACGCGCGAGCGCAAGGGAACTCACTCTAAGAGTACACCTCCTCCTCCTCCTCCACCTCCTCCTCTTCTTTTAACTTAGCTAGCATAACCGCGTTTTCCTTTTCACCGATGAAAATCTTTCAAGTAACAACGACAGAGAGGGAGACGACTAACTATGCGCGGGAAAAGCTATGCCAAAGGGAAATCGTTCTACATAAAAATAATACACTTATATACATACATCAGACAGGTATACACAGGTACATACAGGTACCATGCATGTCTGAATTTATGTATGCATGCATGCAGGCATGCATGCATGCATGTACTTACGCACCCACTACTCGAAGGAAATGATAGTAGCTACATTTTCGTGACCTTCACGAAAATCATTTACATTTAATTATGGTTTTTTTTTTTACGCTTATAATAATAATTTAAGATATATTATATATTTAAATATTATTATTATAATTAATCTCTAATATTTATTATATTATTATATTAAATATTATTATTGGTTTTTTTTTTATTTGTAATTGGGAAATACTCTATATGTTTGATTATAATTATTTATCCCTACAAATAGAGTAGAAATAAACCCTATAGGTAATACCAAAAATTAAAAATATAAATATAATAATTATATTCAAATATAATTATAATAATAAATATATAAAATAACAAATAAATATATAATTATATTTATTATAATTATAATATTAAATAGAATTATTAAATATAATATTATATTTATAAATGAAATATATATTATTTAATTTTTTTTATTTTTATTATACAATATAATTTTTTGATAAAAGTAATAGATTTAAAGAAAAAAATAATTAATTAAAGGATTAGTATTAAAAATCAAACAAGAAATCGAAGATTTTTCGAGGTGTGAGAAACCGTGAAACAGTCTATTGCATGTGTCTTTCCAAGGACACGCTAAATAAGAAGAAGAATAAGAAGAAGTAGGAGAACGAGAAGAAGAAGAAGAAGAAGAAGAAGAAGCAGAAGAAGAGGAGGAGGAGGAAGGTGGTTAGGAGGAAGAAGAAGAAGAAGAAGAAGAATCCCCCTTGGCTCACGTCCGCGAGAACCGGAAAGATTCCCCCGATCCGCTACGAGCGGCTTCCAAGGTCCACCATACACACACAGTAAACGAAAAAGTTCAACACATACATAGAAACACACAAACACACATTTATATATAAGTACAAATACAAACAAATGTATTAATATATAGTATACAGACATAGAAAAATACAAACAAATGTACAAATACACAAAGTATACGTACACATATCTATATGTAATATATATAAGTATATATATGTGTGTATATATATATATTAAAAAGCCACGTGTAGTTCCTACGTCCGGTTAGAAGGAGAGTCGCGAGGTTATTGTTTAAAACGTTCCCCTTTATTGTGTCTACAATATGCTCGGTCACACGCGGCCGGAACCACCAACAATCCTTTAACCATACTACTACTAATACTACTACTATTACTACTGGTATTACTACTCTACTACTACTAGTAGTATTACTATTACTACCATGACCTTGTTAAATGTACTCCTTATTATTGTTGTATGTTGTTAGATTTTTATTTCATATTTTGGTATTTTAAAAATAATTATTTAAATTGCATTTAATTATTTAATATAATATTTAATATAATATATAATATAATATATAACCCAAATGTATATATATATTAATATAATATAAATATTATATTTTTTATATTAGTTCTAATGTCATCTTCACATTTATAAAAAAAAAAAATAAAATAAAATAAAAAAAACTACAAAAAGAGAAACAGAATAACTGCAAGAATTCAATTCTCAATATGAAATAATTTTTATTGATATTATTACTAAATATATTAGAAAATTGTTCTAATGTCAAAAATTTCGAATTTATATAAAAAAAATAAATAAATAAATAAATAAAATAAATAAAATAAAAAGATATCAAGAAAGAGAGAACAAATGCAAGAGGAATCAAAAGAAAGATAAATCGAGTAAAAGGAAAAGATTAAGGATCATGCAAGGAAGAGAAGAGAAGAGAAGGGAGTAAGGAGAAGAAGAGGGGAAGAGGGGGATGAAAGAAGAAAAAAAAAGGGCAGTCAGGAAATACCAAGGTCCTTATACACCTTTTTATTCTCTTCATCTCTGTTACTCTCTCCTTATATCTGTTTTTCTTTCCTATTTGTTTATTTTTCGAACGGTAGCAGTCGTCCATTACGCGTTCCGCTACTTCTTCCGCGAGCAATCGAACAAACGAAGGAACGGTGGAACGTAGGAACTACACAGGAACGAAGGAAAGAAGTCCTTGAAGAAGTTGACGATTTTTTCGCCACCCTTCGTTAATTTTTCTTTTCTTTTTTTTATGGTGATAACTCTAACACGTGTCGTGGTGTCATTTAAAAATCTCTACAATCAACCCCTCACCTTTAATGACTACTCTCTTTTCATTCATTATATTTAACCCTTTCCTTTATTTTTTTTTTTTAAATATATCATAAATGAAATTAGTTAAGTATTATATATTATTAATTAAATATTATATATAATTATTATTAAATAATTACAAATGTTGTATATTATTAATACTATATGTTATACTATATATATATATAATATTTTTATATGATCTTTTCTGGGGGGGAGGGGGAAGATAAAATTAGCGTAATTTAAATAAAATAAATATTATAATATCGAGATTTAATTAATTAATAATACACTTTAAAAAAAAAATTCCTGTTAAATTAAAGCTATAAAAAGCAACACGATAAAATAAATAATTTTTTTGAGATAGAATAAGAAAAATAATTAAAAAAAAAAAAATGAAAGAAACGAGTAGGTATATATAGAAGAAACTAAACTACAACACAAAAACAACAACAACAACAGGCGGTAGAAAAATAAACATATACATATACAGATACGTACACAAGTATACAAATACACATTTGTAAAGCTCGAAAATAGCTGATGATTACCTGTTCCGACTAAAAAGACACATGTATGTATAGTCAACTTGGTTGTTGATACGTCATCGTTAAGGATCTTTCAGAAGATTCTCGATAAAACGAACCAATTCGATTCGATCAATCGAATCGAGGACAAACTATTATATATATATGTCTATCGTTTTATGTTAACATACATATGTATTTTATAAAATAAAACAAAAAACAATAAGAACGAATAAAAAATTACAAAATAATATCTCGAAGAAGAATAATATTATATATTATTATATAAATATAATATAATATAAGTATAATAAATATAATATATATACAAAATATTATGTATATTATTTTATTTTATTGTATATAATTTATTTTTTAAAATTTATATATAATATTAATAAAATATTATATAATATTCTATATCTATATGCATTGAAATAGTATCTTTCTCTCTCTCTCTCTCTTCTTTTTAACATTTCTTCTAAACGTAAAAAGAGGGTGTCAAGCAAAGCTAGACAAGAAAAGAAAAGAACCCCCCCCCCCCAAAAAAAAATAAAAAAAAAGAACAAGAAGATTTAAACTTGTACATATGTATATACACATATGTACCCCTATACACATATATATTCATACATTCATACGTGTTCATAGGAAAATACACTTGCATCCACATACACACGTGTTCTATCTATCTCTCTCTCTCTCTCTCTCTCTCTCTCTCTCTCTCTCTCTCTCTCTCTATCTCTCTTACTCTCTTTCTCTCTGATCGTTCTTATTTTCAAATACATACATAAACAAACGCATACTACTACTACTACTACAACTACAACTACAACTACAACTACAACTATGCAACACGACTTGGAAAGGGGGAAGTCGTCGAGGAACTGGCGCGAGTAGATGGAGATGGAGGAGGAGGGTCTGGAAGAGGACCGGCTGAGAGGGGAGTTAAAGGTAGGGGGGTGGGACGGGACGGGAGGTGCAGCGAACTCTCCCAAGGACTGCACGTTACCCCCACCATCTATACCTAAACCAACTTCTCTCTACTGTCGGCTGACTGGTTGACTGGCTATCCTAACCGGCAAACGTTCGAGACTGCAACTGCAACTTTGAAAGTGAGATAGTAACAGAGGTTACACCATGTATATAAGTATTGTATATATATGCCCATCTAATACGTTTACATATATACATATGTGTATTTGTATACGCGTATGTGTATGTAATAAAAAGAAAAATAGAAAAAGATAGATGATCCTTTTCTAGTATATACAACTCTTTCTATCTCTTTCTATTTTTATCTTTACCTCTCTCTCTCTCTCTCTCTCTCTCTCTCTCACTCTTTCTTTCTTTCTTTCTTTCTATCTGTCTTTCTCTTTCTCTTTGGAAGACACGAAAGAGCTCGGTCGAGTAAGCACAGAGAGGAGAGACGGACAAAGAGACGTGTTCTCTCTCCGCGTGAGAATATCAAGAAAAAAAGGGTGGCGAGAAAACGGGGTGAAGGGGGGGGTAGTAGGGATAGGGGGAGGGATTTGGGTAGGGTTCAGGTAGTAAGAGTAGGATTGGTGGTAACGGGGAAGGAGGGTGTAAAACGAGCGACACCACCTTCCGCGACTTCTCGTAGTTGTCTTATTTTTCACGCATTTGGATGAACTTAAGAGAAAAAGAAACAGAGAGAGAGAGAGAGAGAGAGAGAGAGAGAGGGAGAATTAAAGAGAATGTTTTGTATGTGTGAGAGAAAGAGAGAGAATGAGATAGGATATATGTTCCTGTCGTTCTTTTGTTGCTGACCGTCGACCTATTTTTAAAACGATACCCTACTCGAGATAACATAAGTTAGAGAAAGAGAAACAGAGAGAGAGAGAGAGAGAGAGAGAGAGAGTATGTGTGTGTATGAGTGTGTATTATTTTAGATTCGACAAAATTAGAAATAGTGTATCGATAAAAGAATAAGAAATTATTAAAAAATAAGAAATAATTTGAATTTTTAAAATTTAGATCATTATAATTAATACGAATAATATGATATGATATGATGTATATATATATATATATTAAATAAATAATATTATAATTATAAAATAAAATAATTGATAATGTTTGATTAACTATATACACACTATATAGATCAATATCATAATCGTGAAGTATAATTTCATTTAATTATTATGTATAGGAATTTGTTTTAAAGTTACGAATACATTCCATTTAGTATTCTGATTACCGGATCACGTATATCAGTAAATAAATCCTATGAATAATAGTTCGAAATAATGACTTCCTTATATATATATATATATATATATACGTTTCTTCCCGCTTCTTATCCCCATAGATTATATTTATTTCCCATTCATCTAATGTATTTTTAAGACTGATGAGATCAAAGATATACGATTACGATAAGAAGAGGATACACTTAAGTGCGTGAAACCATTGTTTCTATCTTTCATAATAATTCGATATACCATAATTAAAGTATCGTTAAAGTAAACCACGCACACACATATTTGTACACAAAAATATCGAGTCAAGGGTTCCCTCTTTCGTTGAACGAATACGAATGCAAAAATTATTGTGTCAGAATAAAGAAAAAGAAAAAGAGTAAGAGTAAGAGTAAGAGAAAGAGAAAGAGAAAGAGAAAGAGAAAGAGAAAGAGAAAGAGAAAGATAGAGACACATATATACATATACAGAGACATAAGCTGTATTCTTCGATGCGTCATACGAGAGGCGGTGTTGGGAGTATTAAAAGTGAGTCAGGTTCTTATTTCCTACTTCGTAACAACCTCTTTCTCTCCCTCCCGATCGAACAACCTCAGTACGATCGATTTTAACTATGTTAAAAGATAATTTTCTTTTATTTATATCTATCATCTACCTATTTTATCTATTTTTCGTATTCGACATTTCAATATTTACAATTATATAGAAAATGATATTGCAATAACATATTACATATAGAAGATTATTTATTATTTAATTAAATAAATTCAAGTATTCTGTTTTATCAATAAAATAATTATTTTAATTAATCAAATATTTGTATATTTAATATTATATATATATATTATAATATTAAATTAATTAATTGTTATATTAATAATAAATATAAAAAAATTATTATAATAAAATTAATTATTATATATTTAATATAACATGAGCTTGTATTTACATAAAAATAATTTATTAAAAATCATTTTTCTTTTCTTTCATTAATTTAAATCGATTGTTAACTCAACATATGTCTTCTTCTTTATATTCACACATATATACATATATTACACATATGTATATATATATAGAACATTTATGCTTGCATGACAGTCGATCGTTGTACCACGTTGTCCGACATACAAATATACATATGTATTTATATATCTCTGTATGTGTGTTATACTAAATTACAGTCTATAACACGTTTTCTTTCAAATGTTCTTTAACGTTTGTCGATCTTCCTGTAAATTTCACTTTCCCCTATTTTTCTTTGTTGCTATTACATATATATATATTATTTACTGACCAATTGAAAAAAAGATAAATAAAAAAAATGGGTTGAGAATTATTGAATATTTCTATTTAACCGATTTATATATTTAATCATAGTTTTCTCGATAATATTACACATACTTAATGTTCTAACAACGTGTTGTTGACATTTGCGTCATCGGTTATAAAACTTCGTTTGTCGATGTTATAAAACATTACCTGACGAACGATGATCTCTTATCACCTTTTTTTTTCTTTTTTAAATTCCAAAATAAATCATTTCAAGTAATATTATCGTTCAAATTCTATATTTTTAAAGGGAATCTCTTGTCATTTCAAAGATTATGTTTTATTTTACTTTTTTTTGTCCTTTCTTTCTTTGATAACATCTTATTCAATTCAGACTTTTATTTTCGTTTTTAGTACATAAAAAAAAAAAGGAAAAAAAAAATAGGAGTGAAAATAGAAGAAATATTATTCGAAAAATTTCTTTCTGAAAAATTTAAGGAAACGATATCAATTGAACACAAAAATGTTATTAAAATAATAATTTAATATATATATATATATAATACATGCATAAAATAAATAAAATGTGACAGTTTAGTGACATAAAATAAAGTTCAAAAAAAAAGGAATTTGAAATAAAATATAAAATAAAATTGGATACAAGAAAAAAAAATCAAATCTGAGATTCCTCTTCCGTTACGAGGTTACGGTAAAAAAAAAAAAAAAAAAAATAAATAAATAAATGAAAAAAGAGAGAAATAAAAGAAACCAATCGTACAACAGATGGAAGAAATCGTGAACGTGTAAGGATCCGAATCGAAAGTAAAAGATCGAGATCACGCGGATCGCGTGCACATACACGCGATTCCTATATGAGAGTCTTGTTTAAGGAGATAGTGCCCAAGTAAGTAACTAGATTCTAGAACTATACACAACTTAGGCACGAGACTATTCCACCTCTCACCCTACTCCATCCCTTCTTCCCTCTCTCTCTCTTTCTCTCTCTCAATTTGTCTTCTTCGTTCAAACCATCTCACCTATCGTCACTTAAAACCCTCCTCCTTCTTCTCCTCCTTCTCCTCCTCCTGTTCCCTTCTTACCCCGTTTTACACCTAGTCACGATATCTATCCTTCGTTTTTTTTCCTAACACTGATAGCGTCATTTCGGTCACTAATACATTCATCTATGTGTTTCTGTATGTGTGTGTGTGTGTTTAGTATGTGAGAAAGTGGTTGAAAGGTTGACAGTGATTCAGGATTCTTGTAAATTCTTTTTTTTATTTATTTATTTAATATATAATTTATATAATTTATATAAGTATATGATTTTTATTAATTTGGAAAATGATTTTTTTTTTTTTTTTTTTGATAGGATGGGTTTGGATGAGTTGTAGTCGTTAAGTTGAGTTTATTATTGGCAATATATTGGCAGATTAATTTATTAACCCTTTTTTTCAAGGACTCGAGTTAATCAATAATTTCATTTACAATTAGATATTTTTTTTTAAATTTTGTATTAAATGAGATTGAGAAAGTTGTGTATCGTCGTGTTCTTAATGCGTTTCTCGATGTTTTTAAAATTTTGATTATATTATTTATTCATAGAAAATAATTGTATTTTTTTATTTCTTTTTTTTTTTTTTTCATTTCTATGCGCGTGTAATCGTATGTATCACTTTCTTTTAATTAAATCATTTCTCGATATCTCTTCGTGTTTTGATTTATATTTGAATTTCGAAATTATATATGACGTTCTATTAAATTAATATAGCAATTTTATTTATTTATTTATTCATTTAATCATTTAAACTTGCTTATTCTTTTCTAACCAATTGCAAAACTTATCTTGCAAAAATTATAAAGTTCTAATAATTCATATAGCATTTTTATTTATTTAATAATTTACAATTTTCTATTCTTTTCTAATCAATTGCAAAACTATAGGGTAATATCAATATAAAAAGAAATATTAATAATTAAATTAGAAAATAAAATAAAATAAAATAAAATGAAATAAAATCAACAAAAATTTCTTTTTCCAATCTTCCTTATCCTTTTTACATTTATTTATTTATTTAATTATTTATTTATTTATTTATAGATTTATATTAAAAATATATATCTCATTTTTGCATTCCACAAGTTAATTATTACATTTATCAGTTAACACGTATGCACTTACGTACATATGTGAATAAGTGAGTGAGTAAGTGAGTGCATGCGTGCATCATGCGTGCACCTTGCATACGGGTAAATTGCATAGGAATAAATGAAGGAACGAAGGAACGAAGGAACGTAGATGAACGTAGAGGAACGTAGAGGAACGAACGAAAGAACGAGCTCATTTGCCACGCTAGCCCTGGCCTAGATAGAACGGCTGGCTACTCGGCAGCAGCAACTTCAATCGTTGCATCGTTGCATCGTTGCATCGTTGCATCGTTGCATCGCTTTAAGCCGCAGCAACACGTTCGAGAGCCGTCGTCGTTGTCGTCGTCGTCGTAGTCGATCTATCGCTTTCTTCCTTGCCAAGATGGATCAACCTTTCGCGCGTTTTCTAATACTTTTGAAATCGTTCACGATAAGAAAACAACATTTTATTGCTATCCTACTTTTTTTTTCTTCTTCTTCTTCTTTTCTTGTTCTTTTTCTTTTTTATTATTCGTATTTTTATAATATTTATTTATCATAATTATTTTATTTTATTTTATTCTTTTTCATCATTTCACTTTTTGTTGTTGTTTTTGATCCATAAAGTTACAATTTTATGATTTTATCAAAATAAAATTGTTTGGTGTATTTTACTTCTTTCTTTTCTTTTTTTTCTTTTTTTTGAATATTAATATTATATTTTAGTTTGTTATTTTATTATTGTATTATGTTTGTTATTATACAAATCGTAGTTTTATTTTTTAATTTAATTATTGTTAAATATTTGTAATTTTTGTTTATAAGAATATTATACGATTTATTTATCATTCGTTTCTTTAGAATGACGCATATGGTTTTCCTATTAGAGAAATGATACGTTTTCTTGGAAATCGATAGAAAATAATGCGAATTGAGTTTAACTATCGTATTACACAATTATATTTTTATACTTAAAAAAAAGGTGAACATATTTTTCTAATACACCAGGAATACACATAGTTCACAATATTGCAATATTTAATGTCGTTATATGTAAAAATTATATTTATTAGAATATATTTAAAATAGAATGAAATATATTTAATAGAAAAAAATAAGATATATATATATAAATACAAAAATACAAAAATACAAAAATTAAAAATTAAAAACCTACAAGTAGAAAACAAATATATTAGAAATTACCAAGTAAAAGATAAAAATATATTTTAAATATAAATATTATTTAATTATAATATATATTTATTTAAATATTTATAATTAAAAATAAATTTAAAAAATAATTTAAATATATTTAAAATAAGATAAAATAAAATATAATTAATAGCCAAGAAAAAAACAAGAAAAGAAAATAAAAGAAATGAAAGAAAAAAAAAACTTAAAAACTAAAAAAAAAAAAAAAAAGAAAAGAAAGCAAAAAAAAATCATTCCTCGAATGATCTCCCTTAAAAACACAGTTAGCGTTCACTTTCGGTTTTCATCAGCGTTAGGTTCACGTATTGAGGAGGGTTCACCCTAGAAATTCAACTCTTATTTTTTTGTTGTCTCTTTCTCTCTTTTATATGAACTATATTCTAAGAGGAGGGCTGGCCCCTAATAGTAGTAATAGTACATAGAAGAGACAGTAAGGGGACACAAGTTTTTCTTAAGATGTTGGTAGCTGTGCTGCTGCTGCTGCTTTGCTTTGCTTTGCTTTGCTTTGCTGTGTGCTCCACGAAATCGACACTTTTCGGCTGGAAACTCGAGAAATCTGATACCCGAACGTCGTTTCTTTCGACTATATTTCTCCAATTACATCTTGTGCTGTTGATAGATAACGTCGATCATAGAATTCACGATCTCATATGTTCTCTTTTTTTCTTTCTCTCTCTCTCTCTCTCTTTCTCCATTTCTTTCTATTTTTTTTCTTCCGAAGAAAATATTCACGAAATAAATAAAAAAAAAGAAAAAAAAGAAAAATACCAAAAAACATAATCGAGATAATAATTAAATGTTGAAGAAACTATTAGATAAAAATCTATTAAAAAATAAGAAATTGTTAAATAAAGTAAAATGCAAATATTATATTCGTTTTTTTTTTTTTTTAATTATTATACATATTATATAATATATATTAAATTAATTTTAATATGTTTATTAAATATATTAATTATATATTTTTATTATAGAAAAATTATAATTAATTATCATAATTCGTTAAATTTGTGAAACCTATTAGAAAAACGTCGTATACCGGTGCAGCCGTTCATCGTTTACCGAAGAAGAGGAGAAGAAGAAAGAGGAGATGGAGTTGGAGGAGAAGGAGGAGGAGAAGGAGGAGGAAGAGGAGGAGGACGCACCGCCGTTGCACTCGATCGTTGCAGCGGTTGTTGCACCTTGGAATTTGCATTCGTAATATGACGATAAACGTGGTGCTATCTCGTTGAGAACGTGCCCGCGAACGCAATACCACCACCAGATAGACAGATAAAGACCTTTTCGAATTGTTTTACAACTTTCGTATACTTTCTAAAAGAATTTTCTTGTAAACAAATAAAAAAAAAACAAAACAAAACCTTTAAACTCAAACCCTCAACCTCCCCCTCAACCCTTTTTTAATTCTTTTTTTTTAATTACAATCCACTCACATTAAAAACGAATTGAATTAAACACTTAAACGTAATACAAAATAATCAAATTAAAATCTAGAAATTTGAATTAAATTAATTAAACAAATGACAACATCAAATTATATTTCAATTATTTCAATTATTTATATTATTTATTATTAATTATTTTATAGAAAACAAAATATTTCAATTATTTTTCAATAAAACGGAATAAGAAATCAGTAAAAGGATTGGAGAGTGAAAAGTGATAAAGAAAACTACTTAAATAATTGTAAAAAAGTAATTAAACAAAAATTTACAAATAACAATAATAATAATAATAATAATAATAATAAAAAGAAAAAGATGTTATAGACGTATTGAAGTAAACGCGTTTTCTCGCGCGGTGCATCGAGCGTATTTTCTCTCTCTCTCTCTCTCTTTTTTTTCTCTCTTTCTCTTTCTCTTTCTTATCCACTCACTCTCATTCTGTTACTCGCGCAATGCGCGCGCGCGTGCGCTCACCGCGCGACCGATGCACGTGGTAAGTACAAGTATGTCAAGGCGCGACCTGAATTTTCCTACTCTTCTCAGCCCCTCCCCTCCTCCTCCTCCTCCTCCACCTTGCAATCATCCACCACCATCACCACCACCACCACCACTTCTTCTTCTTCTTCTTCTTCTTCTCTGCACGACCCGTTCGCCCGATGCACTTCCCACCCCTCCCCTTCATCTCCCCCAATTCCATCCTTGTGTCGTAGTAGTAGTCGTCATCTTCTTCTTCTTCTCTTCTTGCACTTTTACGTTTTTCTCTTTCTCTTTCTCTTTCTCTTTCTCACTTTCAAACTCGCGATGCATCTCACTTGCATCTACCTGCTGCTCTTGCTGTTGTTGTTACAGTTGTTTGATTGAGAATTGAAAAAAAAAAAGGAGTCCATCTTTTCCCCATTTTTATTTTGATTTGTTTTTGTTTAAAAAAAAAAAAAGAAAGACGTGGCGTATTTCAATTCGTCGTCATTTTTACGCAAGCGAGATTCTTTCATTCATCGTTTGTTTTTCTTTTTGTTCTTTCTTTCTTTCTTGAATTTTGGTTAACCATCTCAAATTACAACTGTCGAATTGATTTATCGACTAACACGTCGTTTATTAATTTATTTCCTTGTACAAAATTGCGATTACAAAGTTTTAAGATGTCTCCCATATATTCCGCCATTATTGTTTGACGCCAAAAAACAAAATCTAACTTCCGCCATTTTGGTTTCTTTTAAATCTAACTTATCTACGTTATTTTTCTTCTATTACTTGTCAACGATTGAATTTTTTTTTTTATTGTATAAAATAAAGAATGCGTTTGAAATCGTGGTACGTAATATATACAATAAAAAAAAAAGAAAAAAAAGAAAAAATAGAAAAAAAAAGAAAAAGAAAGAAGCAGACATCGTCGAAGCATTTAATGGAAAGAAAAGAGTTTTCTTAAACGTAAGTAGAAAAAGTGGAGTAATGAGATTTATAGATCACTACTACAATAGCACGATACACGCAAGTAATAGTAAATAGTAATAGTAGTAGTAGTAGTTCTCCTCTTCGCATTTTCGAAAGCAAGATCAGCGAGAGTCGTCGTTTTCATAGTAGTTGCATTTATTTCTTTGTAGTAGTAGTAGTTGCATTTATTTGTTCGTAGAGTAGCAGCAGCAATGCGCAACACCTTGATTTTCCCTGCGAGAAAGGAAAAATCGGCTACGGATCGACAACGGATGGAACGGTAACTAAGTGAACAGATTGTGGAAAGGTGAGGAGAGGTGAGGAGAGGAGAGGTGAGGTGAGGTGAGGAAAAGAGAACCGAGAAAGTCGGCCGGCCTCGGTGTCTCTTCGCGTGCGGAAGGAATGCAATAGTCGCCATTATTGTCGTAGTCTTACCATTAGCTGTCGTTGTCATTGTCGCGAAACTAATTTTTTTTTCTTTTCTATTTTTCTTTTTCCTACTTCTTCTTCTTCCTCTCGGTTAACCACCCTCCCACCCTCCCCCAACCTCACCACTCCTTTTCAAGAACCAATCATACATTGTCATTACGTTTCATCCCTTTCTTTCGCTCTTATTAATTTTTCTTTTATGTCAATAACGAGACTCGTACGTTTTTCTAATAATCAACTAGGTTATGTTTTATTACACATTAGTAGTAGTAGTAGTAGTAGTAATTGCATTACAATTTTAAACCATAAATCACGATCAACGTAATCGAACGCGTAATACCTTCGATTAGTTACGTGTGTATTCAATTAAGAGAAATATTTTTCTTCGTTTTTTTTGTTTTTTTTTTTTTACTTGTACTTCCTCTTTATCTTTTATTCTTTTATTTTCTTCTTGTTTTTTTTTTTAGTTTTTTTTTTAGTTTTTTTTTTCGAACGAAATTTGAAATATATTTTCTTAGATTACAAAGTTATTTATATGACAGTTAAAAGAAGGATAACAAGTATAAAGAATGTATTGTGAGTTCTTACATAAGTGAGAAAATTTAGAATATTACAAAATGGCGTAACGTTATTTTGTTTTTCCATACGTTCAAACAAAACCAATAAATTTACGAAAAAATCGGCTTAAAAAAAACCGATCAAATATAATGAACATATTACATATTATATTATGTGTTTTCTATGTCAACCATAATTTAACATCAAAAAGTACAAATATAAAGATATAAAATAAAAAAAAATTAATCTAATAAAACAAATTTATATCAAAGAAAAACAACAACAACAACAACAAAACAAAAATAAGGAGAGAAAAATAACGTAATAATTAATAAAACATAAAAAACAAATACCGGATGGGATGGGTGGTGTTAATTCTCATTGGTTCGTTCATTCGTTCATTTTCAGAACGTTTAATAATTCCAGGGACAGATAACGTAAAGGCTTCGTAACTTAACACGTAAGTAGACGTTACATATGACGAAGAAGAAAAATAAACATAAAAATAAAAATAAAAAAAAATAAAACGAATAATAATAAGAATAAAAAGGAAGAAGAAAGAAAAAGAGAAAAAGAGAGTAAAAGAGAGTGTGTGTGTGTGTGTGTGAGAGAGAGAGAGAGAGAGAGAGAGTCGATGCACGAACGCTTGTTTTGCGTACGGACGAGCAGTTGAAGGTTTTACGACCTCGTGACGGTTTTACGATCGCACGTTCGGTGCAACGAACGATTAGAAGGAGTTAATTGAACGACGCCTCAGTCGATCCCACCCTTCTCCCACCACCCCACATTTACCACCACAAATCTCCTTTTCCTCCTTCTTCTTCACCTCCTCCTTTTCCTTCCTCTTTCTTCGGCTTTATCCTCCCTCAGACATTTCTCTACTTATTTTACGTTTTTTTACATTCGTCATTCTGACGTATTCGATTTCGACTAATGTTAAGTACCGCCATTTATCAAAGGTAATATATAATATATATATTTTGTAATATTATTATTATTATTATTATTATTATTATTATTATTATTATTATTATTATTGGTATTATTGTTATCAGGCAAATAATATAATTTAATGATATATATTTATAATATTAAATCGATGAGTATGAGTATTATAAAAAAATATAAAATATATATGTATACATATATTCATCATTAACCCTTTTGAACTTCATTTTAAACATAGTTGTATGTGCAAAACTTGGTAGTTATTTTTAGACAAATAAATGAATAAATTATGAAGTATTGTAACTTCAAATGTGACATACGAGTTCAAATGATATATTAATATTTATTTCATCATTGACATTATAATATTTAACATTAAATTAAAATAGAGAAAAAAATCATTTTAAACGTGTAAGCGTAATGTATAACAACCGACAAGAGCTATCGTATTATCTCAAGGTCGAGAGTAGACTATCATCTTTTGGTGTTTGAAAAAGATAATAAAAGAAAGAAAAGAGAGAGAGAGAGAGAGAGAGAGGGAGAGAGAGGGAGTGAGAAGCCACCCTTTTTAACGTTTATCGAACACTGCCGAAAAACCAACCAACCAACCAACCAACCAACCAACCAACCAACCAACGAACCCTAAGGTTTGAAGTTTTTGGCTAAATCGGTCGGTGGTGCGGACGAATAGAAATGATTTTCAAATTTAGGGGGTTTCCTGTTAAAAGTAAATTGGAAAAGGTGTTAAAGAAAGACAAAATATAAACAACAACAAAGAAAAAAAAAACAACCTAAAGATTTATATCAATTTAATTATCCATCTTTAGCACGATTCATCCCCCACCGTCAACTCCTACGCCAGTTCATTTTTCCAGCCCAACCCCACCATTCCATTTTTAAAGGGTCGCTTCGTAATCGTCGTCCTTGTCATAGATCTGAGGTGTATCGATTGTAAGTGCGTAGGTGGGTGCTGACCTACCCCTACCCCCTCAGGCTCGTCCTTTCGACGACCTTCTGGGCGCGTCCTACCCCAAGCCAGACATCCGTTTCGTCGGCAAACACCTTCCTCCTCCCTTCACTGAAACCTTCAACCGATTCACTGCCGTTTCTTAGGTCTCACCCTAAACCCCACCCCGTCACCAACCACCACCACTACTACCACTACCCCTTCATTTCTCTTCTCTTGCAAATAAATTTGCCCTTCATTCCCTTGCCTCAGCATTTTTTCCTATCTCAATAAATCTATGCATACATAGATCCCTTTCTTATATAATTTTTTTTTTATGTTGATACGTACATTGTCAGTGTGTGTATATGTGTGTGATGTGTAATTCTTACCCCCTAGCGAAAGTATTAACCCCTTCTCTGAAACATCTTATTTGAAGTTACCCCTGTATGTATATACGTTCAATTATATATATGTATGTATGTATGTATGTGTGTGTTAATATGTATTCAACCCTCGGAGAAAGTATCAACCCTTCATCCGAGAACGCCCATTTCCAACATTTCCAAGTTACGTCATACTTGTCATATGTGTTTGTGTGTGTGTGTGCATGTATAACAAACTTTTACCCTGGAGAATATATATATATATATATATATATAATATCTAAAACCACGTATATTTTCCCCAAGTAACATCCCTTTCCTCATATGTGTATGCGTGTATGCGTATCTAATTTTTGCTCGTGAGAAAGGAGTATCAACCCCTTGTTTGAAAGCACCTATCTCAAGCGCAACCCCCATCACGATATGTGCGTGCGTGGGTGGGTGGGTGTTTGGATAGGTGAATACGAACGTATATACGTAACATAGGTAACTTTTTATCCAAGTGAAAGTATCAACCCCTTGTCTGAAATATTACTATATAGAAAAAAAAAACCAAAAAATAAATGTAAAAAATGAAGAATACAAAAATCAAAATATTGCATTATTTGAACCATTCATATTATCCAAATAAAAAAACGTTGAAAGAGCATTTATTACTTATTAAAAATAATCTCCGGTTCTTTGTGAGTGTCTTCTAGAATGAATAGAGAAAAAAAAAAGATTAGAGAAAGAAAAGAAAATATAGACGGGAACTAAAGAACACACATACACACACACACAAGTGTATATATATATATATATATATATATATATATATATATATATATAAACACTTAAATAAGTACATATATGTATTATCATGCTATCTTCGGAAGCATTTTATCGATCCTTCCGGGAAACGGGTTATGAGAAATTCCTCGAAGACGGAGAACTCGTACGTAATGTGAGTTAATTACTATGTACATACACATGTACACATACATACACAGAAAGATAGAAAGAAAGAAAGACACAGATACAGATACAGATACAGATACAAAGAATACATATACATATGTAAGATGCATGCATTCATGCATACACGAAACGTACGTTAACCCGCCGTGTCTCTCTGATGGAAAGGTACTCGTGACAAGAATAGAATATAATTAAAATGATCATTTCGAAATAAAATTCTTTAGATCCCGATCTATCGATCTTCGATAATAGATCTCACGATATTATTGATCATATTGTTTTTTTTTTTATCTTTTTTGTTCTAAATGATTAGAATGTTTCATAGTATGTGTCATTATTATTAATCCTGTTTATCAAGGATATTCTAAATGGATAAAATATGATTGCGAATTAATAATGATCTATAGTATCATATACGATCATTTATTTTATTAAGTTAAATTATACCTTTTCCACGTAGATATATTATATACAAATATTGTTTATACTATTTATATATTTATTACGATTTTTTTTGAAATGTTTAAATAACGAATATAATTAAGTTAATTAATAAAGTTTAACCCTTTGATTAACATTTGACGTATCAATACGTCACGCATTTGTTTGAGTAATTACATACATATATGACGTTTTGATACGTCATTGAAACTGTGACAAGATTGAAGTAGTTCATTTTTTTTTTTATTTATTTCAAAGTAATTCTATTATTATTTAATATTATATTAATATTATTGTTATAATTAATTATTATAATATTTGAAAGAGTAATTTTTTTAAATAAATGTGTACCCCTAAAGAATTAATTGAATTTAATTTACAAAAATACAAACAGTACTTATGTAAAAATTGACAAATTACAGCAACAACAGAATAAATAGAGGGAAATAAATTATGTAGAAAACGGATTTTGAAAATTAAAAATAAAATAGGAAAAAGATAAAAAAAAAAAAAAAAAGAAAAATTCCCCGATTAAGGAAAGTTGATCGATCATGAAAGTATTCAACAAAATTTATCGAAAACTAAGCCCCTCGGTTTAATTGGCATGAAACTCTGACGCAATTCCTCTCTCAACCCACCAACCACCACCACCAGCACCAATACTTAACCCCCTTGGTTCTTATCCGTACCCATTCTTGGAAGGATTTAGTCACGAAGCAGTGGATAGGTGTTGAAGACAGGGGCGGATTGTCGAAGGTCAGGGTCTCTTCTTGTTCATTCTGTTGCTTTGCCATTTATCTTTTTTAAATAATATTCAATGAAGAAAAAAAAAGAATTAAAATCAAATTAAAAATAAGAAAAAAAAAAAAAGAGAAGAAGTTAGACGACGAAGAAGTAGTTGAAGAAGAAGAAGAAGAAAAACAAAAAGGTTATTTAGGTTTTCCTCTAAAAAGAAAATTTGTATGAAAAATCCTTCTACGTTTTCTCTCTCTCTCTCTCTCTCTCACTTATATACAAAAACACATCACATCATATACATGCATGCATGCACATAATACACACACATATGTTATTTCTGTCTCTTTCTTTTTCGTTTGTACCTCGTGCAAGTTCTACTACACGTTTGTATCCTGCGGATAGCGGGAGAAACATCGATCCGGATCTTCGTGAATCTTTCAACGAAATTACACTGCTAGCTCGTAAACTCGAAGATGTAGCCACGCAGGTGTGGTACACGTTCGTGGGCGCCTTCTTCTTCTTCTTCTTCTTCTACTACTACTACTACTTCTACTTCTACTTCTTTTTCTCGCGTGAGAAGAAAAAGACAGAGAGAAAGAGAGAAGAAAGATTGTGTTCTATGTAAGACCAAACCTAACTGCTGAGTCTTGTTCACCTTCTTATTCTTTTTCTTATTTTTATTCTATTTATTTCTACTTTCTTCTTTCTCTACTTCTTCTACTTCATCTGCAGTTTTTTTTTACTTATTTTTCTATTTTATTTTTCTTCTTATATATAGTCAATATGTATAATAGTTACACAGTATATATGTTAATAGTAAACATTTAATTAATATATCGTATTAATTAATTATTATTATATTTAATATTATATTTATTTTTAATTATATTATAATAATATTATTAACAAATATAAATATTGGTAATATTGTATTAATAATATTTATTTAAAAAATGTATGTTATGAGTAAACATACGTGTGAACAGTGTGTGTAGTTTCTGTTTTTTATTATTCATTTTTTTTTTTTTTTTAATGAAAAATACGAAAAAGATTAAATAAATTTCACGATGATGATGATGATGATGATGATGATGATGATGATATTATAATATTAATTATGTGTGTATTACAAAGTATATTCTCTCATTATTTTCGTTTTCAAATATTTCTTTACATCATAATCATCATTCATATCTTTTTCTTATTATTTTTTTACATTTTTTTTTTGTTAAATAAAAACTCATTAAATATTCATAATTAAGAAAACGAGAGAGATATAACAAGTGAAATACGTTTTTATCCTCCTACAAGATAGGAAAGGTCAAGACACAAAATTGTACCAACCTACTCCTAAATAAACGAGAGATTGGAAAGAAGAAGAAGAAAAAAACAACCAAAAAAGCAGGAGAGAGAGAGAGAGAGAGAGAGATAAAAGATTAGTCAAATTGAGGAAATGATATAACGTATTTGCAAAAAATTTTTTGGTTAAAATAAAGCAGCCATTTGTATTAACGAGGAATATTCATAAAGTTCTCGTATTATAAATCACGTTATGTAAGAAAAAAAAAAAACATGATAAACAAATGAATTCAAATATGATACTTGAAAAATATAAAGAAAAGAAAAAAAAGAAAAAAAACAAATAAAATAAAAAATACAAAAAATACAAAATAAATGAAAATATATTCGATTCGTTGAAAAGATTGAATTATACATATATCAAAATTAAAAAAAAAAAAACTCGTCCTGATTTATTCTCATCATCATCATCATCATCATCATCATCATCATCATCATCATCATCATCATCATCATTATTATCATCATTATCATCATTACCATCACTGTAATATTTCGAACGATATATAAAGTGTGACTGTCATACATTATCATAAATTATTTCTACATATAATATCATTTATATTCTCATATATAAATGTTTCTTTCTTTTTTTTTCTTTCTTCCTTCTTCCTATTTTTACCAAATAATTTTGAATATTATAATAACGTTATTTTTATTTTATTTTTCTTCCTTGTTTATTTATTGTTAAATCATTTTCAAAAGTAGCTATAATACTATCATTCTTTGTAACCCTAATCTAATCCCATAATCTAAAAATATTAATCTTAAATATTGCCAAAATTATTTATAATATTTATAATTTTTTATAATATTATATTATATTATATATATGTGTTATTATATTATATAAATTATTATATAATATATAATATATATATAATTTTTTATTTATTTTATATATTTAATTTAATGTTTTCCCTTTCTTTTTTTTCTTTTTTTTTTTCTTTTGAATCATTTCCGAAAGCAACTATCATTCATTCCCTCTGTTTCTTTCTTTCTTTCTTTATTTGTTTATTTCTTTTTTGAATTCGTTGGAAATAGCGATAATGGCAATGGGTACCTATCTAAGGTCGAAGGTCGGCCCTCTCAGTGATGCACTTTGTATATACATACATACATACGTATATACTTTTGTATGTGTATACATAGATATATTGGTAAAGAGATAGTAAACGATCGTACGAGCCTCCTTCGATGTACGAAATCGCAAAGTAGAAAGAGAAAGAGGGGAAGAAGAAAGAGAAGGATGATGAGAAGCATGGAGGTGGAGAAAGGGGGATGAAGAGGAGGGTATCCTCCTGTTTTCATTATTCTTCTTATTTCTACTCATATGTCTTGTATTCTTATTATTTCAAGCTTTATTCGCGTGGTCGTAAATAAAGATTGGCTTTGCTTGCTTTGAGTTATCGATTGAACAATGTTTTTCATAGAAACTAAAAAAGAATAAATAAAAAAAAATAAAAAGAACAAGAAAACTGTGTGTGTGTGTGTGTGTGTTTGAAGGAGGGGGAATAAAATAAGAAACATTTTCTATAAAAAAAAAAAAAAAAATAAATAAATAACAAAGTTGAAAGTAAAAAAAAAAAAAAGCAGATAGAAAATAAGAACCGGATGGATGGGTTTAGTTCGCGTTTGATTTCGTTGAATTCAACGATCATTATTTTCCTTCTCTTATCCTTCTGTCTGTCTCTCTCTCTCTCTCTCTCTGTTTTTCTCTCGTTTTCTGTTTCATTTTATATTTCTTTCTGTTACTATTTTCTTTCTGGTATCGAACAGTTCCAATTAAACGAGTTAGATATCAGCAGTCGTTACAAAGTATTCACAACCTGTCCCTTTCTCTCGCGGAAGTCGAAGAGTAACAGCCGGTTGTCCTTCCTCTATCTCTTTCTCTCTCTCTCTCTCTCTCATTCTCTCTTTGTCTCTCTTTTTAGTTTATATTCTCTTTCTCTTTTGCCAGATAAGATAATAACTATAGTAGTGCACACGAACGTTGTACACGTGCAGTTAACTTTAGTATACACGTGCTAGTTTCCTTTTCTTTATTATTGTTTTTTTTTTTTTGTTATTTATTTATTTTATAGAAAATTTTTATAGAAATTATTTCGCGATAAATAATATATAAATAATTTATATAAAAATTATTACAAAAAATAATTGTATTTATTTTTCTTTTTTCTTTTTTTTATAAGATTTTATTTATTTATTTATATTTATTTATTTTTTTATTATCATAATTATATAATATATAATATTATTTAATTTAAATTATATAATATCTAATTTATATAATAAATAAATTTTATATAATTTTATTTTATATAAAACAATTACACACATATATTAGAAAATGTATTTTATATTATATTTTATAATATATATTATGTTATTTATTTATATTATATATATTATATAAATTTAATAATATTAAGTAAACTCTATAAATTATCATATTTAAATATAAATAATTCGTATTAAACACGGTTAAACTCGGTTAACACGTAATTATAATTAATCTATTAATTACCATAACCCCTTAATTGCCATAACACATTTATAAATTATAAACTCCAATTTAAACAAAAAAAGAAAAAGTACCTAATACATCATTATAATAATAAAAACCAAAAAAAAATAATGAACAAAAACAAAACCTACAAACCCACGAGAACAAAAGATTATATATAGGAAAACACTATAATAGAAAAGATATAATAGAAAAATCGAAAATAGGTGGATCAAAACATTCTATAAAACCAGAATAATAACCAACAATTTTTCAATGGAAAAAGGGTGTACAAAGGGGTGTCAAAAAATATGTGCAATTGATCGAATGTTCGTTGAATTTTCGAAAAAAATACAAAAATAAACCTCATATCGTTTTGAGTATACACGCACGAATGGTTGTATTACTTGTTAGTAACAGGGAAAAAGGGGAGGGGGAGGGGTACGAGAGGGTGGTTGTCGGGCGTGAATAATAGGGAGAAAAGGGAAGCGCAGGTACATCCGGCTGGAGGACACGTCCCTGAAATTTAGGGGTTGTTTCCAGGCGGTTTGCGAACTGCGTAGAGCTTATTGGAACGGTGGGGTGGTGGTTGGGGTGGTTGTGATGGTGGTGGTGGTAGTGATAGTGGTGGTGGCTCGTCGAGAGGGTGCCGAGCAGACAGGGCGTGGTCGTCCTTGAACCTACCTATGGAGAGCACCGAACTGGCCCTCAACAATTTCTATCTCTATCTCTGTCTCTCTCATACTTGTTTCCTTCTATTTTACTCATCCCTTTAAATTTCTGCTGTTGCTGCTTCTCCCATCTCCTTTCACCTTCTACCTCCCATCTCTTGCCACCTCCTTTAACATTCTCATTTCCACCATCCACCCCTTTCTCTTACTTTCTCTTTCTCTTTCTGTCTTTATTACCGTCAAACATTTTCCATCCTCAACCAAGTCAACTCAACTCAACCCACCCCCCGTGTACCCTTTTTCTCTCTTTCTGTCTAGAAGACCGTATACAGTAAGTACAAAGAACCAGCCAACCTTTTGATGGACGAACCAACGAACCAACGATATTGACGTCTATACCAAGGTCACAGGAGAAACGTACCCACAATCTTTCTTTTCATTCTTAGTTTTATTATTATTATTATTATTTCTTTTTTTCTTTCTATTATTTCTATATAATATAATATAAATTAATTAATATATTTTTATATAATATAATATAAAAAAAAAATGATATTTCTTTCTTTTCATTATTTCTAGCTCTAAATGTTGGTTCTTTTATATTCTTTTTTTTTAATCATTTTTTTTTAAACTGAATCATAGGTGCTTGACTTTTGTCCTCAGTTTTTACGTAGACACTTTTTTTTTTTATTTTTTTTTTTTTTTTGCTTTTATTTCTATCAATTAGTTCTCGTTTTTTTTATTCATTAATGCAGAGTGAGAGACAGAGATATATCGATAAAACGAATTCGTACATTTTTTGTTTTTTTATACTTTCCGTCAGACATATAAAAAAATAATAATAATAATAATAATAATAATAATAATAATAATAATAATAATAATAATAATAATAATAATAATAAAGAATAAAGAAAAAAGCAAAGTAAGAAATAAAGTAAGAAAAAGAACGAATCAAAGTTTAAAATCCGATTTAGTGGAATGAATCTTTGAGTGCCTACATATGGTAGAAGTAAAAAAAAAAAAAAAGAAAAAGAAAAAGAAAAAAAGAAAAAAAAAAGAAGAAAAAAAAATCGTCAATACCATTCGTCTGTCTATGATAGATTTTGTTATTTCCAACCCTTCTACCATTTCCTTTTTTTTTTTTTTATTTATGAAGGAAAAACTGTAGCAAAGTTCTTTTTTCTTATTCGTAGACGATCCAACTTACAAAAAAAAAAAAAAAAGAAAAAAAAAACTAAAAGTAAAAAGGGTCTCGTTGAGTTAACCGGTCATATTATACTTTGCAAAATAGTAGTAGTTATCTTTTGATATAAACGATTTCTATTCATCTTTTATCTATTTCTAACTGGTATATCATCCTAGACGACGACGACGAACGACGTCTTCTTCTACTTCTTCTTCTTCTTCAATTCCAACCCTAACCCTAACCCTAAGTCTAACCCTAACCCTAACCAACACCACCCATCTATCACCACTACCACCCACCTCTCACCACCACCACCAAGTATTTCTCTTTCTTTTATTTTTTTTTCTTTCACTTTCCTCGCGAGACACCCTTTTCAACAAACGTTAAGGTAGGTTAGGCTAAAAAGGGAGAATCGATAGTCGCCATCGCGAGTTGTATCTTTTATCTTATTCTTATTCATATTCTTATCACTTTTTTTTTCTTCCTTAGATTAAAATATTGAAAAGATAATTTAGATAATAATTGATAATTGAGGAGAAGAATCACGAATTACATTTATAAATTGTTCTCACACACACATTCTATATATATGTATATGTGTGAGTACATGATTATATGTCTGAAAATGATTACACATGACGTGTGTTAATAATTGTATTAATTATTACAGTGATTTAAACATTATTGAATACATTTAATTAATCATTTATTATACATTATCACGATAATACGTATTACAACATATCTTTGTAATATATTCTAATTAATTTCAAATCTAATTGTACCTTAAAATTTGAATTAGTATTAATATAGTTCTCTTGATAAAGATTTGAATAGAAATAAAAATAAATGCAATCGAAATAATACAATATAATCGATTGTTATTAATTAACCGTGATTGTCGTAATTATGAAAGTAGTCTAAGTCACATTTCACATATCATTTTAATATATGATATTAATTACATTTGAACATTAAATAAATTCTATATATTATATTGAAATAACAAACATTAGTCTCTAACGATTCATTTTTGATAATATCGTGAAAATGATATTACATTTATTTAGTTTACAATAATGTGATGTGAAATAAATGATTAGGTGATTTTTTTTTTTTAGTTTTGACTTATGTTAGATCACTTTCTTAATCATGGGCATACATATACGTATATAATAGATATAGTATAGATTATGGATTAATATTAATACGATAAATAGAAAAATTAATATATAAACATATATATATATATATATATATAAATATTAGGGTAACATATATAGAAAAAATGTTTCTTTTACAAAACATAATGCAAAACAAGCGTCCGGTAAAACGAGTAGACGATTATGCGAGACGCGTCTCGATTAATTGATCGATCGATTCGCCGGCGAGCTTTGCATACGCGATACGCAGGAAGTAGCTACGTCAAAGATAACGCGAGAATGAATATGTCTCTCTCTCTCTCTCTCTCTCTCTCTCTCTCTTATTTTTTTTTCTTTTTTAAACGAGCATCGAACTTTCATTGATTTCCCTTTCGTCGGTCGTGACTACTTAACAACACAACTAACACAACAACAACTTATAACAACTACAATGACAAAGAAGACTACGATTAAACAAAACAAAAAAAACAAGAATAAGAAAAGAATAAAATTAAAATTGTATAAATTGTTAAAGTGATAGGTGAATAGGTAAGTGGGGGTATAGTAGGAAAATGTCTGTCTGTATGTATGTATGTATGTATGTATGTTTATGCGTATGCGCAAGAAGGGCGGGAAATTTTGAAATTTCAAATTCTAAAGGGCACGCCTAAGAATTTTTCTCATATGAAGCCTATACGTGTTTCACATTCTAATATAACCACCCCACCCCTTCCCACATGGAATTAAAAAAAGATGGAAAGAATGACAGAGAAAGAAAATTAGAAGAAGAGAGAGAAAACGAGAGAGAGAGAGAGAGAGAGAGAGAGACGACTAGAAGGTTAAGTTACGTGTCTCGCGTTACGTAGCAGCAAACGGAAAGAAATAAAAGAGATAAAAATGAAAATACGATAGATGATTGGGGGCTGAGTGGGTTGATGGGTGGGTGGGTGAGGGAGGAGACAGAGATAGAAAGAGAAAGTTAGTTAAAAGAGGAGAGGAATGAGAGAAAAGGATATAATAATATAATATGTCCGCGTCTGGAATTTTCGCAATGTCGAAAGAAAGTAAGAGAAACTACTAGAAACTACGAGCAATGAGAGAGAGAGAGAGAGAGAGAGAGAATACCTCGAAGAAGATAGGAACCCTTCGTAGTCATGGTGACTGCCGGGTTCCCACTGGTCTGATCGATCC
Source organism: Polistes dominula (assembly GCF_049000335.1). Lineage (NCBI taxonomy): Eukaryota > Metazoa > Arthropoda > Insecta > Hymenoptera > Vespidae > Polistes > Polistes dominula. The sequence goes on from NW_028300963.1 coordinate 701,440, forward strand.
ACCACGGTCAAGGTCATCCACGAAACCGCAAGACGAACCTCGTCAACCCTCGACGCGATTCTATCGTCTCCACCCTCAACCCCCAACATCCCCACCCATCATTTCTCCTACTCTTTTTAACCCCCTTTTTTTATCGTTCACCCACGCTCACATACCCCCCCCCACCCCACCCCACCCTTTCTTTTGCACCATTCCTTTGCTTTGCTTTATTTTTCTTTTCTTTTCTTTTCTTTTCTTTTCTTTCCTTTTTCTACAATCACGTTACTCTTTTTGAATTAGTTTACCCTTTTTCTCGCGAATTACCATGAAATAAATGAGAATAAGATATAGAAAGAAAAACAGGGGAATATGGTGGTAGACTATACGACACTTTCACTGACTTCTTCTACCCCTCTTTGCTACCCTTCTAAACCCCTTCCTCTTAGTCACTCTTGAACCATCCAATTCGAGTTCGTTGTCTCGTCTTTCGGTGATAAAAATCAAAGGTGAACAACTCCTTTTGATCCGATGAAATATCAAGGTCGACCTAAACGTCACGTAAAAGATATTATCGCTCGTTTACGATTTGTCGAATTCATTTCTAACATAACGGTACTATTATTGTAATATAAATATGTTATGTGTTTGTCATTAGAAAACGTTTGTGAAAAAAGGTGTATTATTGATCGGTGATTTAATTTAATATTTCAATGCAATTTTCAATTGTGAAATTTAGTTATAGTTGAGTATTAAGTATTTGATTTTTGGTTTATAAAAAATACAAAAAAGAAAAGAAAAGAAAATCAATAAATATAAATGTTAATGAATTCTTTATTTTTTTTTGTTTTGTTTTAAAATGTCAGATCAAAATGCCAAGGTGCAAAACCGTAACAACAACCCGATTACACTTTATCTGTGTTGAACAACGATGTTTTACTAATTTTTTTCTTGTAACATTCTTCCGAATAGTAATTTTGTTTTTTTTTCTTTTACAACTGTATATAAAAATAAGGAGAAGAAAAATAATCCCCCTCAAATATCAAGGTCGAGCATGATACGTACATATTTTATTCATCAAATGTTATTGACAGATCACGTGAATAATTCTCATTTTGCATATCCTAGCACAATTTGCATAATCATTGAAAATATATTAAAGTTTTAAATTACTACGAATATCTTTGTTTAATATAATAATATTATTTATTTTATTTGGTTAAGTGTTTACTTACGATTTAAAAATTAAATTGTTAACATAATTAGAATTATTAAAAAATGTATTTTATATTTATATATGTATATAGATTTATATAGAATATATATCTATATATCTATATATATATATATATCTTATATATTTTAAATATAAATTATATTTGTATTTGTAATATTTTATATAAAAAAAGGTTTTATATAAATTTGTATAAATCTTAAAATTTATAATTTATATAATTTTAAAATTTATACACATTTATATAAAATATTTATAAAAGATTTATATAATTTTTAATATAATAAAAATTATAAAATTTTAATATAAATTAAAGATAAAAAATATATCATTATTATTATTAATAATACAACGCGAGAAGTGATTTAAAAAAGACAAGTAATAAAAGATAAGAAAGATAAAGAAAAGAAAAAAAATAAAAGTAAGAAGTGTAAGGAACGAAGAAGAAGAAGAAGAAGAAGAAGAAGAAGAAGAAGAAGAAGAAGAAGGTGTTAAAGGAACGACCTTCTTGACATGACCTTTGACCCCGTCGTAAGGGGGGTGTAAAAGAAGAAACGTCTGAGACTGTAAGACGCGGCATACGACGACGACGACAACGATTCCGTATCTTTTCGTCCTTGGAATTGTATGTGTCTGGGAAAAAAAAAGGGCGGTGGTACTATCACCGCCTCCAATCGAGATGGATCAAAAAATAAAATAAAATCCAAAAAAAAAAAAGAAAGAAAAAAGCAAAAAGTAGAAAGAGAAAGAGAAAGAGAAAGTTAAATACGAAAGAGAAAGAGGAAAAGAAAGTAAAGTTCGAGTTCGAGTTGGAGTTCGAGTTGGAGCAATGGCCATGACCTTGGCGTAGCAAAGGGGGTGGTATATCGAGCGCGGTAGGACTTTCACCGTTTTTCAACCCCTACCCTTCCTTCCTCAAACCCTCACCGAACTAACCAACCAACTCAACCAACTCAACCAACCAAGCAAGCAAGCAAGCAAGCAACCAACCAACCAACCAACCGACCTTCCTTCCTTCCTTCCTTCCTTCCTTTCTTCCGTTCCGTCCTTCCTTCCGTCCTTTCACCCTTCCTCTTCCTTTCTCCTCGGTTTCCCGGCGCCTAGACTCCACCCTTTCCCTTTCCAAAACTTTCTCTTTCTTCTTATTCCCCGTACACGAAAACTTTCCCTCCTACCCTCTTTGACGAGACGCGACATCAGTTCACCCCCCTTCCTCCACTTCCAGCACTTGTGTCTTTACCAATTCCACCCTTCCTCCTCTCTCTTCCACCCTTTGTCGCGTTTAACCATATTTTTTAACACACCCTACTTTTATTGTTTTCTATTTTATTTTTTTTGTATTTTTTACGTTTGATTCCTACGAAATCTAACTTGGATCTTTCAATTTGGATTGCTTGTATTATTGTTTAATAATATTTATATATAGTATATAAAACGTAGTTAAAAATATATATTTATATAATTTATCGAAGAATATATTTGTTTTATAATTTAAATAATAATAAAATATATATTATTATATATATCAAATTATTAATAGAAATACTAAAAATAACTTAATAAAGAAAGTAATAAATCAAATTAGAAAATTTTCATTTCCAAATACTGTTTTTTTTCCCATATACTCTACTAATGATAATAACAACAATAATAATAATAGTAATAAAATAATGTATCTAGAACTAGCGAGAGGAAGATTTCACAAAAGCAAAGATTCGAGAAGCTTCGCGTGCGAATATCTCGATTTCATAAATACAACACGCAATTATACTGAAACCCAACGAAGGTTTTTGTTCAATTTTAAATACGACAAATAATAAACAATTAATTCTCAATTCTTTTCTTTTCTTTTTTTCCCCATTTCATTTACTTTCAAGAGAGTATAGAAAAAAAAAGAAAATAAAGAAAGAAAGCAAAAAAACGAAGGAAGGAAGGAAAGGAAGGAAAGGAAGGAAAGGAAGGAAGGAAAAAGGGTCGTCGATCGTTTTATAAAAAGGGCGACGAAGAGACCTGCTGCTACTGCTGCTGTCTTTCGAGACGGATTACGTACAATTTTTTCGATTAATATGTAAAGACGTTTCGTGAAGACTTGAAAGGGTGGGGGTGGAGGGTTGTACAAGACCAACCTTCGTCGATAAAACTTTCCCTCTCTCTCTCTCTCTCTCTCTCTCTCTCTCTCTTTCCTTCACATTTTTCGATAAGAAAAAGAAACACCTAGTAAAAGAGAAACTAAAACACAGAGAGAGAGAGAGAGAGAATAAGTTGAGGGGTAGTTTGTAAGCTGTAGGGGTATAAGAGTGGGGGTGTACGAGGAAAGAATTGGAAGAGAACGAAATCGAGACGAAGGTTTGGGGATGGATGAGATGGATGGTGGGGGTGTTAGGGATCAGAATCGTGGGTGGAGTTGAAGTCTAGACGATTTTCTCACGCACCGTACTTTTTTTTTTCTTTCTTTCTTTCTTTTTGCCGACAAACCCCATCACCTTCGGCATTCCATAGGCTTAAAGGTGAAAATAAAGTCTTGCTTTCTTGCTTAGTTCAGTTGCTTCGGTTGGTTGGTTGGTTGGTTAGTTGCTTGGATGATAGCTACGTGTCGTGTGTCAAAGTCCTGGGGAAAGTAAAAAAAAAAAAAAAAGGAAAAAGGACCTTTGCGAAAGGTGAAAAAGGACAGGACTACACTTTGAGTAAGAAGAGAGAAAGAGAGAGAGAGAGAGAGAGAGAGAGAAGAGAGTCCTTTTACAGAATTATACACGGATCGATCGATTTTCTTTCTTCTACGTGTTCCTTCAACTAAAGGCGCCCTGTTTTGGTGGGAAGGACAGGGATGGGACGCGATTTCACAGATGAAACGATTTCAAAAGACATTTATTTTCTTTTCTTCTTTTTCTATTTTAGGATAAAGTAATCTGTCGAATAAGTCGAGTAGGATTTTCATTCAATGTGATATTTCGTTATGGTATTTTGGATTTTGGATTTTTTTAATTGCATTAATTTAATAAAAAAAAAAAACGAATATAATTTTTATCGTTTGACTTTGCGTTAATTTTCGATGAAAATAAATGTGAAAAAAAATTGTATGGAATTTTGATGATCAAACGTTATAGGAAAAAAATCACGAAAGATCATCATTTGAAATAGGTAGAACAAAAATTTCTCTCGTGGAACTTGAAGATCGTGAAATCGAGGATATGGTAAATATCGAAGGCTATATATATATATATACACACACACACACATAAGTATATACATACATATATAAATATATTCTAAGTCTATTCGTTTGTAAAGGAACAACAACTCGCTCCACTAATTATGCGAGAGCGTTGCGTGGATTCTAAACGTTCACTTTCCACGCACGTTCCGCTTTTGCCCTTCGCGAGTCAACCAATGAATAATTTTCTCTCTCTCTCTCTCTCTCTCTCTCTTTCCCTATCTCTATTTCTCTCTTTTCTTCTATATTTTTCTTATCATTATCATTATCATTTTATTTATCTTATTTCTATCACACAAACACAACCACCGTTTATCCTCAAAAATTCATTGGTGATTAGTTTTACTTGTTTTATTTTTTTTTTTTTTTGGCCAATAATTTTCTCATTAAATCTTTTGTAAAAATATTTTTTTTTATTATTCCAGAAAAAAAATTGCAATAAATTAAAAAAATAAAAAGATAAAGAAAACGTGTATTGAATTAAATAAATCGTACAATGAAATATTTTCAAATTTAAAGCACTGATCAAAAACTTGGACGCATCCCCCTCCCCCTCCCTCCCTTCCTCCCTCCCTTCCTACCTATCTATCAATTTTTTTATTTTGTTTTTCTCTCTCTTTAGATTTTTTCCCTCTATTTTCTTTTTTTTTTTATTTTCTCTTTCCCCAATCTTATTGCGGTCAAGCCAAGCGCGTGAGCGACGAAAAACGCAACGGACGGAAATTTTTCGGCGTCGTTTGTTCGAAACTAACTTTCGGAAAGGGTCTTTTTTGGAGTGCCGAAAAAAAGGACACACACATTGTAAAGAGAAAAAGAGAGGGGGAAAGGTGAGGGGAAAGGTGGTTAGGGTTCTCCGTTAATTCTAAACACACACGTCTCCTCTCTCTCTCTCTCTCTCTCTCTCTCTCTTATCTTCCTTTTATACTCTTTGAACGTTCCTTGCTCGATGAAATCTCTTTTTCTTTTCTTTTTTAATAACAAAAAAGATAATAAAAACAAAATGTAACAAAATGAAACAAAAATTACACTACCACGAACTTTCCTTTAAAACAATCTTACGTTACACTATAAATAAACAAAATAATAAATAAAACGAAATATTAATAATAATTATGTTTAAAATAACCAATAGAGAAAATTCAAATTTTTGAATCAATTAATTTCGTATATATGTCAAATAATTAATAAAATAAATTATACTTAATTAAATTGTACGCAATTGTTCAACCAACAAACCCTAATATTATTTATAATTTTAATAATAAATTAAATCAATAGGAGAAGTATTAATTACTACGAATAGAACGATTATCGTTAAGAGAGGAGGAATGGTCTAAGTAAGTGGAAGGGATGGTACTTGTTGAAGAGGGGGTGTAAGGGGTTGAAAGGGGGAAAGGATTGATCTAACTGGATGGTTTATCGTCGGTATGTCTAAAGGTATCTAGCGCGTGGTTTAATGAGCCAGGTCAAGCTAATTACCAACGTGGCACCACATTGGTGCTCTAATAATTCCTAGACCTAGACATACGATGGATATATATGTCTTTTCTACTACCATTACCATTACTACCACCACTTCCATTTACGCTGATTGCGTGATGTCAAAGTATAGCTGGTTTTACTTCTAAGACACCCTCTTTCAAATAGACAGAGACAGAGACAGAGAAAGAAACAGAGAGAGAGAAAGTAGTGGAAAAGAGAGAAAGATAATTGTGAAATAAATTAAGGAATGTTAAATGATAATTAACGTTTATTTGTTAATGATCATTTAAAGATAATAATTAAAAAAAAAAAAAACAAGAAAAAACAAGGATTTAAATTCCTGTTCTTCTTGAAAGTGAATTTATCGATTAAACTGTTAATTTTGTGTGATTATTTTTTTTTTTTTAATCAATTTTGAGATTATATATATTTTTTTCTTTTTAATAAAAATAAAATAAAATTCATTATAACGAATAGAAAAATGATAAATATGATCGATAAATCGTATTATTATTATAATAATTATTATTGTTATTAATAAAATTAACCAAGTATGTGTGAAGAAAAGGTTAATAAAAAAAAAACAAATAAAAAAAAAATGAGATTATAAAGAAGAAAGCAATTAACATAAAAATGTTCTCGTAAGGTTCTTAAGACAATGAAAAATTTGTCTTTGACAGATAAGTCACTCGGACGATGTCAAGATCGGTATGACGAGTATTTGTCATAAATGAGAAATATCCTAACCAAGAATATATGGGATCCTTATATATATGAACACCATATATATATGAAAACGTTGCACATTCCATTTTAAGTAAAGTCCGACATATAATTGATTATCCAAAAATGTTATGGTTCTTATTACGTTGCCACGTTTATTACTTTTCACCTGATATTATTTTTTCTTTTCTATTATCCTAATTGCAAGTTTCTTTTCAAGATACGGTAATAATATAAAGAAAGCAAAAAATACAATTTAAAAAAAAAAATAAAAACAAAAGTATTCAAGAGAAGTGATAGGGGTTGAGGGGTGGTATTGTAAAGTAGGCGAATAGAAACAAAAAAATAAGAAAAAATACAATTGAAAACTAAAAATATTAAAACAGAAAAATTGCAGAAAAAGGATGAGTGTGGAAGAAGGTGGTTGGTATTGCAAAATAGACGAATAGAAAAGAAATGTGCCAGAAATACAATTTAAAACAAACAAATTACAAAACAAAATTCAAGAGAAGGGGTAGTGGAGTTGAAGGGTGGTATTATAAAATAAGCAAATGGAAAGAAAAAATAGGAAAAAATACGATTTCAACGAAAAAGTATTAAAGCAGAAAAATTCAAGAGAAGGGATGTGGAATTAGGGGTGGTATTTTCAAATAGACGAATAAAAATGAAAAATAGAAATAAAATGTGAAGAGAAAAAGATAAAGAAAATGAATAAAATAAAACATTGATAAAAACGTAAAAAGAGAAAGTGAAAGAGAAAGAGAAAGAGAAAATGGGGGAAAGGTAGTGAAGAGAGGTTTAAGGGGTGTCGAGGACAAATCGATAAGGTCGCCCCAGACGACCTTCGGGGTAGCAGCCCTTGGCTTAGGGTACATAACCTCCAAAAGCCTGGCAAGTAACAAAGCATGAAGCGTCACTACGACGGCTCCTCCCCACATCTTTCTTTTTTTTTTTTTTTTTTTTTATTCTTTTTATCCTTTTTCTATCTTTCCATAAGACGCCTACGATCTCTCGCGAATGGAAGGAATGAATGCAAAAAAAGTTTGATAACGGTAAGAGTATTATAGGTGTTAAGGGTTGTTTGATAATTTTCTAATTACGTTTAATAATTTTGAAATTTTTCTTTTTGTTTGTTAATTATTATTACTTCAATTCTTTGCTTTTGATAGGTTAAGGTTTATAGGGATGAATCTTTATGTTCTACTACAAACCCTTAACCTCATAAACACAACCCCCATTCTTCGATTAATTTGATGTATCGTAAATCTAATTGTAAGTTGTTTTATTCAAATGTAAATTATAAAATTTGATCAAAGTTCTTAATATATCGTCTCGTTTATTCATTCATTATATTAATTTATTTATAAATTAATTATTATTGCAATAATTATATAAAATATTCAACAAAACAAATTATTATTTATTTAGAAAATAAAAGATCTTATTTAAACAAAAGATTACCAATTTTTTCTTGTTGCATAAAATATTCGAACAAAAATCTACCACGGTCATCCTCATTTTTTCCTTTATCCTAAAAGTAGGTCAGAAATTTTTTCTACGCCATTATCTTTCCCATCCCTCAAACCACCACACCACTACCACCATTATCACCACCTCCTCTTCCTCCTGTTCTATTTCCTCTTTCCTTCTTTCCCTCTGCAGTCATAATCATCCAAACAATTGGCCTCTGTTTTCTCACCCTGTCCTACCTCACACGAAATACCAACCCCCATATAATTGTATCCTCTATCTCTCTCACTCTCACTCTCATTCTCATTCTCATTCTCACTCACATACACACGTATCCATGCATTTACTTTTACTCTCATTCACTCAACTCTCTTCCCACACCCCTCTCTTATCCATATATGTGCACACACACACACATACATATTCTTTCTATCTCATTCTTTTTTTTTTTTGTAAATGGTAGTAGAAATAGAAAACAAAAATAGAAAAAGAATAAAATGAACACATACAAACATGTATTAATATATATATCGATGTATAAATAAAGTTGATGGTCGTTCGTGACACGCACGCAAGCACGCACGTGCGGGTGCGCGCGCGTACATGGGCAACCATAGTCGCGTAATATGCAAATTTCGTAACAGTTCCCGATGCGTTACTTACGCTCCACTGATTCTTAATGTGGTGCACTACCGTGATCACTCAAATAGAAATGATAAAAGAAAAGAAAAGAAAAGAAAATAAAAACTATAGAAAAAAGGAAAAAAAGAAAGATCAATAATAACAATAATAATATAAGGAGTACCAAAAAGTAATCAAAATGTTTTCGATGAGTATACTATAATCTAATTTTTTTATATATAACGATAGGACAAACAAAAGAAAAACAAAATGATTAATTGTAAGAAATAAATTAGAATTTATTATAAATTTCAAACGACAGAGAAAGAGAGAGAGAGAGAGAGAGAGATAAAGTTTTAAATACGATAAAAGAAGGATGACCCAAACCGAAATAATGGCTTACCAAGGAGGTTTAATTAAACTCTCAAATTAAACTTCTTAACACTAGGACGGAGGATCATTTGTTCTTCTTTTTTTATAACCCGTTATATAATTCATTGATATTTTAAGTATTCGTACGATTGAACGATGTAATAAATATTTGTCGTTTCTAAACGTAAAATACAAATAATATTATTATAATAGTTATTAAATTTAATATAATATATGTACATTGGTAGAATATATTATACTCATTTATAATCAATTATCGTTATTAATACGATCAAAATTTACAAGAACAATATTTGTTTTACTTTACATCATTTATATTGCATATCTATATATACATATACATAATAATAATAATAATAATTGATTTGATTTCATTTGATTTAATCCCCTATTAATCATAATTATTGTTAATTAAAGAATTAATTCGTATTGCAATATTGAATAAAATTATTTATTTATTTATTTATTTATTTATTCATTGTTCTTTTTTCTTTTTTTATATAAAATTTCGACGATACTCTCATTGGAATATTCGCATTATTGATATAACCAAATTCCAATAACTAATGTTAAAGAGGTTATTCTTTCTTCTTTATTTTTTTATTAGAAAAAAGAAAAGAAAAGAAAAAAAGAAAATACGATAACCGTTCAGACATGCTAATTCGGTTTTGGTTCGTTCGAGTTAAATGACCGATGCTTTTTTTCTATTTTTTCTTTTCTTTTTTTTTTTTTCCTCTTTCACCCTCCTATTGCTGCTAACAGTGAACAACCAACCCAACCAACCCAACCCAACCCAACCAACCATTGGTCACCAGTCTTGCCTTCGTACAATTTTCATTGCAACGAACTCGAATAAATTATCCTCTTCGACGAAACCAACCCCCTCGTAACCCCACCCTCATCTTCACCTCTATTACATCCCCGTTCTCCACCCCACCTCTTCCACTTCTTCTTCTATATTTTTCCTCACCCTCTAACAATAAGTTGGACAGTAGGTTTTCGAATGAGAAAGAGAGAGAAACAGAGAGAGGGTAGGGGGAAAAGTAGGGAGGGTAAGGAAGGAAGAGGGGGAGGTATAATACGAGGGGTGAAAAGTTTTCATCAGCAGACGTCTTCTAATCGCTTACTCTAATACGAAACTTTTCTTTACGTTTTCTTTTAGTTTATTAATGTGTGTTAGGAAGAATAAAAAGAAGAAGAAGAAGAAGAAAAAGACAGATAATCGCGTGACATTTCTTTTTCTTTCTTATTTCTGTTAATCTTCATTTTCTTTTTTTTTTATTCCTTTACAATAAATTTTATTAATATTACATTAAATGTTATTTATATTAAATTATATTAAAATATAATAATATAATATAATTTAAATTAATAACATATAGTAAAAATTTATAATGTAATAATAAATAAAAAAAAACCCCAATGTCTAATCTCTTAGTGTGCATTCATTTGCACAAAGCATTAAACAGTAAAAAAAAAGAAGAAGTTGACAAAGTCGCGACCTTTTTCTTTCATTCCTCAAACGAGGAAACGGAATTCGAAGTTACGCCACCGGTAGGAAAAGGGGAAGGGGGGTGGAGTAGAAGGGTGGGAGGACTGGTGGGAAAAGGAGAACTCGAAAAGAGGATATAGAAAAGAAAGAAGTAGGAGTGGTGATAGAAGAGGAGGAATCTGTTTGACATGGGAACAAGGGGACGGTGGGGAGGAATTGGGGGTTGCTGGTAGAGGAGCGAGGGTTGGGGGAGGGAAAGGGAAGGTTTGCGATTTGCCGAGTACGATAAACGGCGCAAAAGTCTCTTTCGCAAAGTCCTGCTTAGGCATTCGCGTACTGTTACTTCATTTCTTCGCATTCCTCATTGCAAAACTTGCTTGTCGTCATAGTCGTCATCGTTGAACAACAACAACAACAACAACAACAACAACAAAAATAAAAATAGCAGAGGAAACAATAACAATTTTAGGGTGTACTATAAGAAGGGTACAATTTTTATGTGGATGAATGTGTGTGCATACATTTTTTTTATATGTGTATATATATATATATATATATATTATCTATAATTATTTTATATAATGTTTTCTACACCTATTTTGTCGCGTTCTATTTGCATTCTAATGTGCGTTATGCACTGGTACGTGTGGGTGTTAATGCGAATGTAATTATTTTCTATTTATATGTTACACCATTTTAATATTTTATTTTATTTAATTTTATTCTCGAACTTTTCATCCAATTTATTACATAACCTTTCATTTTATTATATCTTATTATATATAATTATTTATTTCATTACAGTATCACAGGATACTGAGTAATAATTGTACCTTAATTATTGATCAAAAATTACATACGAACGTTTTAATAATTAAAACAATATCACAATTGTTTTCTTATAATATTATACAAATTAACCTATTAAAAATTCATGTCGGTAGATTTGCTCAGTCGATAAAAATGAAAGAGAATAATAATAATAATAATAATAATAATAATAATAAAAAATAAAAATCTATGAACTCTCACACACACAATCTTACAGAGTCAGAGGAAAGTCCTAAAGGACTGACGCATCATCAGCAGCATCGAATCGCGACCCAGTTTTGTTTTCTCGTCAAAAATGGGACGGAAGATGGGGTAACGGTGTCGATATGGCGAGGTTAGGGGGTAAGAGTGGGGTGAAAAGGAAAAATCCCAAATTTAACATCAATCAATTTGGGAAAAGGAATTTTATATATTAACAATAAAACATATATATAAATAAAAAATAAATAAAAAATAAATAAAAAATATAATCCAATATAATATAACATATATGTATGTGTGTGTGTGTGTGTGTGTGTGTATGTATGTAGATGACCATGAATAATAGAGCAGAAAAACGTTGGTATTAAAAAGAGGAGAGGAGTTGAGGGAGGAGAAGTGGGAAGTCTCGTAGCTAGAAATCATGTTTCCCTTTCTCTCTCATTCTAGTTTAATAAAATCCTTAACCTATGTAGATGTTCGTCGCACTTGTTAAAACCCTACAGGATAGAGTTAGGTCTATTACTATGTTAGTTTTATTAGCATGAAGCGTGGCACGGGTTAGTTGCTTGGGTTGTGTGCCGCCATCGAAGGCCTTGACACAGTGCGTGTCAGGCATTGCATGGCGATAGCGGAAAGCGCAATCTATTTATCAAGGTTTATCGACAATTTTGCGTATTGCCAATGAGATTATTAGAACCGTGTTCGTGCTATCACCGTTTATATATATAATATTTTATTATAAGATAAAAGATAGTTTTTTAATTGAAATACAAAATTTGTCAACTAACCCTATTATAAATATTATAATAAAATACTAATATTAAAATAAGATCTAATGAAACACGTTATATGGTTAGATGGATAGATGGATGTTGCAATAAAAATATAATCTTTCTTATATATAGATATTATCTTGTCTCGTTAATGAAAATGAAGATGTACCTAATGTGGTAAGAATAAGAATAAAGTTAAGAAAAATAACAAAAAGTAGTAAAAGAAGAAGAAGAAGAAGAAGAAGAAGAAGGAGAAGAAGTATTGAAATCGAAAGTACATGCTGATGACGTAAATGTTAAATAAAGTTGGTACTGAAAGAGAAAGAAAGAGAGAAAGAGAGAGAGAGAGAGAGATATAAAGATGAAATCCGGTCGTGATTCCTTCGGTATACTTTCTCTCGTTTATTCTCCTCCTTAAATGCGGCGTCAGGTTATCATCATATATATACATATATAAATGTATATGTGTGTGTGTATGTTATTGACGAGAATTATTCATCTCGATAAATACAACATTTTTTTCTTTCCTGTGTCTATTTTTTATTTTTATATTTTGTAATCCTTTTACGAAGAAGAATGCGTCGTAATGGAAAAGAATGAAAAAAAGAAAAAAAAATATATAAAATAAAATGAAAATGTAGGTGGTGGCTGTGGTGGTGGTGGTATTTGTTACTAGTATATTGTATTAATGTTGTCGATGTTGATTTCGTTGGTAAAACCAAGGAGGACGAAATCGTGCAATCTCGAAAGGAGAGAAACAAGGAAAACGAAGGAGGATAAAGAAGAAGTGGGGGAGGAGAAGAAAGGGAAAGAGGTGATGATGATGATGATGATGATGATGATGATGATGATGATGATGGTGATGGTGATAGTGATTGTAATAGTAGTAGTAGTAGTAGTAGTAGTAGTATTACTTGCGAAGGAACATGGTAGTAACAACGACGAGCTGTGTAATCTGTGACGTGTCTCTCTCCGTGGTGACCCAATTTACAAAGTTCTTCCTACACGTCGATTCGCCGTAGATTTTTGCGACTCTTTTATTCTCCATATAACTACTACGCTAACTATTTATTAAACTATCTTCTTTTATGTTTTATTATTGTTTTTTTGTTAATATTATGCAATATTGTATGTTGTAGATATTCATTTTAAATCGGTAACCTTTTGTGGGAATTTAATTTAGAATATTTAATATAATAATAATAATTATCATTATTAATAATAATTTATAATATTAAATAATAATAATAATAATAATAATAATAATAATTAAATAATAAATATTATATATTAAATATTATTTAAGAAAATAAAAAATATAGGAAGGAAAAATAAAAAAGTTTTAAACACTTCGCATTTTGTTTTAATTTTAAATTGTATTTCTTTTTTTTATTCATTTTATTTTAATTCTTAATAAAATAAAACGTCGTCGAATGGAAAAAAAAGAAGAAAAGAAAAGAAAAGTAGAAAAAGTACCAAATAAAGAAATGAGAAGAAAAAAAAGTAAACTTTACCGTGATTATAAAAATGGATTTAAAAGTAATTGTTTTTTTTTTTTTTTTATTATTTCGACGTCTCGATAAAATAACATTCTAGGTCTCTTTCTTTGAGATGGATGGGGAAAAAACAAACTAAAAAAAAAAAGAAAAAAAACCAAGAAGAAGAAGAAGAAGAAGGTATATAAAGCTTTTGCACTTTTCATGAGCAACTTGCTTCTCTTTTTGTACTTTATTTTTATTATTTTGTTTTTTTATTCCACTGAGAGAAAAAAAAAGAGAGAGAGAGAGAGATACAACCGATCGTTTCTCTTTTTGATTTCCAAACTCGTCGACGACGACAACGACGACGACGACGACGTTGTACGTTCGGCATGTGTGGCCGTTTTCGTTTTAAACGTCCTCGAAACGAATCTCCTTATTCTCTCTCGTTTCAATCGATTACAACGAGATTCTTGATTTCTTCAAAGGAAAGACAGAGAGAAAAAAGATATCAGAGAGAGAGAGAGAGAGAGAGAGAGAGAGAGAAAAACTACAAGAAATTTTCGAGACGAACGTAAACACGTAACAACATACAGAACGTAAAACATACGTACACGCAGTTTTTTTCCATTCATTTGACGTATCGTGACGTAACATAATCGATGATTCATCATCATCATCATCATCGTCATCATCATCATCATCATCGTTATCATCATCATTATCATCCGCATCATTCGTATCACTCGTAAATGTTTTAAGATTAACAAGTATTGACAACAAAATAAAGCAAATAAATAAATCAGTTTCAATTATTATATTTGACAAATTTTATTATATATAATATTATTATTATTAATAATATAGTACTTATTATTATTATTATTTATATTTATTTTTTTGTATTTATTATAAAATAATTTAAAATAAATTACTTTAAATAATTATTATTACTATTACGATTCGTTATAATACACAATAAAATTAATTAATGAACAAAACTTTCCATATATAATAAATTGTCATTCATTATTATTATTATTATTATTATTCATCCGATATTGTGTCAATACGTTATTTAAATATTTGCATTCATTTCGTTAACTGTGACACCTGAAACTAGGAAAAGGAATTCTGTGAAAGATGGTGAACTGGGACTGAGGGTGGAGGGTTAGAATAAATGGAGGGGTGGTTAGATAGAGTGGTTTATTATCGATTATTGTGTCCAGGATGGTTTCTAATTGCCATGAAATTTTTAAATCTCTTGATTATAATAGAATCGAAAGATCGTCTGCTCGATTTAGTTCGATTTTTCTTTTCTTTCTTTTCTTTCTTTTCTTTCTTTTCTTTCTTTTCTTTCTTTCTGTGCGAAATATAAAATGAAAAATACGGAGACAGAGGGTGGAATAATGGTGGAATAAAATAAGGATTGATAGATTTGGGTGTAATGGATTTAGTCTATAATAGAAAATTCTAATTTGATTTTTAATAATTTCAGTTTAATAATAAATTATGATACCGAGGAAAATTTACAAAAAAAAAAACACAAATCGAATAACAAAATTAAACAAAATGATTTTTATTTCTTAAAGCAAAATTTAATAGGAGACATTAATTTAATATTAATTTTATTAATAAAAAAAAATTTAACAAAAAAACATTAAATTAATTTGAATTTTTATAATAAAAAAAAAAATGTAACAGAAAACATTAATTTAATTGTAATTTTAATTTTAATAATAAAACTCAAAATTTACCATAAAACTAATTTGTATAAAATAAATTTTTTTTGAATTTTATTAATATACAATTAATTTGATGAATTTAAAAAAAAAAAAATAAAAAAAGGAAATGAAGAATATTAATCGCAATTGTTTATCTTAAGCGTTCCAAAAAAATTGAATTTATATTATCCAGATAATAATAAATAATATAAAAAGAAAAGAAAAATAAAGAGAGATGTCTGGCAAAAAGTGTCAACCTCCACAAATTATTATCGCGAGAGTTCGAACGATTCGTCTGATGACCCAATTTGAGCTTACGTGGCCCGACAAGGCCCCCTTTCCCCTCTCTAACCACCACCATCTCAATCCATCCCCCCACTCTCAACCCTCTTCTCATTTTCTCACTTCACCTCGTTCCCTTCCCTTTATCTCACCGACATATACACACCCATATATATATATATATATATAGCCAGTTTGGTTTATATAAATTTATATATACATGTGTGTATGTGTATGTATATGTGTGTGTGTATGTGGGTATGCATTTCTATCCTTTTATCGATTTCAGAAATAATTTCTACGATTGCATCGCATCGTTGATGAGCAGAATCAGATCGATCGCGGAAGAGAAATGAGAGAGAAAGAGAAAGAGAAAGAGAGAGAGAGAGAGAGAGAAATGAGAGAGAGAATGTCTGCTCGCAAGTATAATACCGACAAAATATTCAACTGGAAATAAACCGTGGTCGAAATTACTCACGACGAGATTGTAAATAATAAAAAGGTTTTTCGGTCGACGATAAAGCGTTTCGTTTTGTTCTTGTCCTGCCACCGCAGGACAAACTGGACGAACTCATCTTTTCGTTTTATTTTTTTTTTCCTATTTTTTTTTTTTTTAGTTTGCAGTTTGGAATAGAATATGCATTTGTAATTAAAAAAAAATAAATAAATAAATAAAACGGTGGGGTTAAATAGAAACGAGAGGAAAAAAAAAAGAAACCTAAAGCAAGCAAGTGGTGATCGAAATAAAAAATAAAAATAATTCTGAACCAATGGTGTTCTACTTTCTTTTCTATTTTTTCTTTTTCTTTTTCTTTTTGGATAAATGTTTAATGGAAAACAAAAAAAAATATTTGATTTGTTTGTTTTTAATTAGGATATCGATAATATTAGAGAATATAATTTGAGATATAAATGTTTTATTTAAATAGAATGTCTGGAAATGTTGTTTTTTTGTTCGAATCTATTTCATCTGATTATAGATTTATTTGAAATCGAAGAAATTAATTTATCGTGAAAAAAAAAAAATTGAATTAATTTTCTTCTTTAAAAACATACTTTTGTCTATTTTTCTTTTTTTTTTTTTGTGATTTTATAATTCTTTCTTCAATTGTTCACCGATCGAACGGTCTCGTCGTATCACATTTTAAATTACATCGGAAAATTGTTACGTGCTTTTTATGGAATTTAAAAAAAATCAATATACCTACATTGAAATATACAATTTTAAGAATAACAATTTAAAAGAAAATGTCTAATTATTAATAATAGCAAATGGAAAATCTTTCAAATTGTATAATATTATTATACAAATTATTTTATATAAAAATACGCAGAAGGATTTTTTTTTATTTTTTTTATTTTTTTTTTTTTTTTGAGAAAAATTTGTCTATTACAGTATTTAAATTATTTTTTGTAAATTTATTTGATTATATTATTATTTCCGAAGAATATTATTTAAAATTACTTGTTAAAATATTAGAAATATTTAATTTAAAATATATATATATATATATATATATATATATATATATATATATATATATATATATATATATTAATTTAACATATATAAATATAATAAATAATAAAAATAATAAATAGTTTAATAATTAAAAATAATAATAATATATATATATATCAAATAATTAATAATTATGATGCCAATCAATTATCAACGAAGTTTAAAAAATGAAAATATGAAAACAAAATAGTAGATAAATTTGATCAAAAATTATGACACATATATATATATATATATATATATATTAGAAAGAAAAAAAAAAAAGAGGAAAAACTAAAAAAGAAAGTAAATAAATTTATAAGGTTCGTTGATTTACACTTACAATTAAATTCACTAATTAGATGCAGAATCTCGTAGCGATTAGTATCACGAAGAAAAGGAAAAGCCGCGGTCTGTCGGATATGAGAACAACGAGGGAAACTGACTGATGAATATAATCCTCTCTATGTATACATTCATATGTGTATATGTAATATGTATATACTATATGTGTACTAGTATACAAGACGACGGTTAAGAACCGCAGGAAGTCTGCTTCGTGTCACGAATTCACCTACCTTGCTAGAAATAAGAAAAAAAATTCCTTTTTTTTTTCTTTTTTTTTCTTTTTTTTTCTCTACAACAGAGAGAAACAGGAAAACAGATAGAAATATAAAGTGAGTACAGGTAGTACAGGTAGTACAGGTGGAGGGTTGGGGAGGGGAGGGGAAGAAGGTGGAAAGGGAGAAACGATGCAATAAGGGGGGGGGGGGAGAAGAAAAAAGAGGAAAGTACAAAAATCTTCTCGTAGTATAACGCGTAAATACATATTATATACATATATACATATATTTATATCTTAATCGTGGGATTGCCCTTCGTGTTCCCTACATTTTCCCTTTTTTTTCTTACATATATTATTATTATTATTATTATTATTATTATTATTATTAGATTTTTTTTGCAATGGTTAGATTGTAAGTGATAGTGTGCGTATTTGTATGCTGAAATTATTGTATGCATTGTACAATTTTATTTAATTTGTAATATTGTATTTAAAATGTTATAATCATTTTGAAATGTAACCAATATTATATATTATTATTATATAATTTATTTTAGAAATATATATTTTGTTCAATAACTATTATTAATAATTAGAATTGTATTTATAATCGTCGTATATAGCAATATTTATTTAGTTTTTCTTTTTTTTTTTTACAATGATAAATGATAATGTACGTAATGGTAATGTATAAATTTTTGTATACATTGTAGAATTTTATTTAAATAAAAATATGTCTGATATATTCACGTTTAATTATTTGTAATAAAATGAAAAAAAGAAAACGTAATAATCGTAACAATTTTTCAATTTGAAATACGAAACTCTACGACAAAATGACCGATCGATTGAAAGTAGAAAGAAATTACGAAATAATATCGACCTTCTTTATATACGTGAGGTACGTACGATCACTTCCTGCTTTCAAGACTCGATTTATAGTTTCGATAATGTTTCACCAATATATATATACATTTATACATACACGTAGTAATATGGGTTATATCATCGAACGATTTATATTTAATTCGATCAATAAAATATTATTATCATTCTTAGAATAATTTCAAATTCATTCTATTTCAATGATCATTTAGAAAAAAGAAAAAAAATCAAATGAAAATTAATTTTATAAGAAGAAAGAAAGAAAGAAAGAAAAATAAAATCAAATAGAAAAGCCCAATAAGAAAAAAAAGAAAAAAAAAAAAACAAAAAAAAACAAGGAAACAATAATAATTATTTATCGTGAAATCCACGGAATAACCAATGATCGGATAAACCGAATAGTTTTGTTGAATTTCCACTAAAGAAAAAAAAAATATAAAAAAAAACGAACGTACGTACTGTTAACTTCCTGCACGTGTTCCTTATTTTAATTCCTTCTGGATTATTCGAGAGGAGTTTATCGAACAAGTAATACAAGAAACACTTTCCTATATTACCAATACATACACATATACATACATACATACATACAAACAACGTATAAACACATTTACGCGTATACAATACAAAGTAGAAACATAATTGCACGTATATGCATTACGTGTACACGCGTACAAATAAAGCATACATAGTACAGATATGAATAAAAACCACACATGTGTGTATGCACATATGTGTGTAAGAACATATATGAACATATATATATAAAATTCACTTAGGTGAGATATAAGATAGTAATACAGTTGCAGAAAAGTTGACACGTGTATGTATATGTGTGTCGTATGTGTGTGTGTGTGTGTGCTCGCGCGCGCGCGTACGGAGGAGACAGGGCTCACAGGTTAGCCTCGGCCCACATTGGCATAACACTTTCACTGACGTAACACTTCACTCTAAACTGTTGCGTTACCGTACACGTATCCCACCTCCTTTCCTCGATCCACCTCACCACCACCACCACCACCACCACCACCACCATCATTACCACCACATGATCGTTCAAACGTGCTACAATACTCCAACTAATATATACATACACATATTCATATGTAACCACTTTAGCACGTGTAACTGTTGTTGTTTGTCACATATGTACTCAACACAACAGGTTAATTTATGTGTATACATAATAACAGGTAGCAGGTATTTAATACACACACACACTCTCTCGTTTTTGTTTTTATTTATTATTTTATTTTTGGAAGACACTAAACTATGAAAATTTTAAGTATTAATGTATTTGTATGGATATGTGTAGGTGTGTGTGTGTGTATTGGAGATTGATGAGAATAGATCAATCAATTCTATTTATAATTTCGTAGAAACATAATGTTTCGTCACATTACGGAAAATCTCGTTTGATCATGTGGACTTTTGTCTTTTCTATACGACTTCTTGTTTTTTTTTTTTCTTTTTTTTTTTTATACTACGAAAGGATTTTACAGTGACGAAATAGAAACACGCCTATTACAAATAGAAATGATTACGATTGACCTGAGTATTCGTTTAACGTAGTCTTATTTGTTAATAAACGTGACACAAGTATGTGAATAATAATAATAATGTTAAAAAGAAAAAATATTATAAAAAAATGAATTACAATCAAGATCAGATTAAATAATTAAATATTAATTAAATAAAACAAAATAAAATTAATTATAATTGATCTGATCGAAAAACAAGGATGTGCATCATACGTGAATTGTACGCGCGCAAAAAAAATATGTGCATATATGGAAACGTTCCATAAAGTATTACAATTTTATGACCATGGTCTTACGAAAGATTTTCGAAAATAAAAATTAAAAAAAAAAAAATCATTGAATAATTTTTGTTTTTTTCAATTAATATATGTAATATAAAATAATTAAAAATACTTTAATTAATATTATGTATTAATTATAATAATTAATTAAAAATGCCTTAATTAATTATATTATATATTATATATTAATAATAATAATAATTATTATTATTTTAAAAGTACTGTCATTATTTTAACAATAATTAATTAATTTTTAATATATTATATTTAATATAATATCGATCGTAAGATCGATAGACAAATCGATTGATCAAATATACGAATTTTGTATTACACATATATATGTCACTTTATATTATATGACTATAGTAAAGCTATAATAATCATTGTAATTGTGTATGCGTTAACGCATGAGTGGTAAGATACGTTTTAGTTGTGTAGTATATATGTTTGTGTGTGATGTGTGTGTGTGAGTTGGTAACCGTAACCCAATTTCGAACGGACGATCTCGAGCTCTCGTATAAGTACTTGTGTATATATATATGTGTTTAATGTAATATGTACGTAAATGTATGTATACAAGTGTATATAATAAATGCAAAGATAAAAATACGTAGGTGAGTTGGTAAAGTCGCGTGTATAAGGAAATTCCCGATCTCTCGACAAGTTGAATATCTTGGATTCGTCTTGCGAAATTACACGGATGTGTGAATCTGTGTAATTGTGTAACCATTTATTTGTATGAGTGTTTTTGTTTATAGGCAGAGAGAGAGAGAGAGAGAGAGAAAGAGATAGAGATAGAGAGAGAGAGAGAGATTGTATTAGTGGATGGATGGGACCCCAAGGATAAATGATTACGATAGTCGCGGTAGTTGTCGACTTTTAAAGTTTTCCTTCCTTCCTCCCCACCCTCTTCTTATTTCCATCCTTTCTATTTTGTATACTTATCGTTTTTCTAATATTATTATTACTTTATGTTTATATATTATTATTTTAATTATAATATTATTTATCTTTTTTAATTACATCCATAGTGATTATATCGAATAATTTAACATAACTAATTATATTATTACAATAATTTAAATTAGTAATTATATTATTATATTTTTAATTATATTATATAATTTATATATATAGTATTATATCTTATAATTTTATAATATTTTAAATTTATTAATTTTATAATTTAGTAATTTTAGTAATATTATAATTTACGAAATTTGTTTTTTTCCCCTCAATAATTATAATCATATTAAATAATAATAATAATACTAATTAAATAAATTATTATTTCAAACCGATACTACGAAACATTGAAATACAGTTTTTTTTTTGATTTACCTATTTCATTTTCAAATTATATTTCAACCTGTTATATTCTTTTTCAAACAATTATACCAATATTAATAATAATAGTAATCAAATTATAATTAAATAATTAAATAATTTAAGACAATTAAACAATACTTTTAATACTTGTTAAATCAAATAAAAAATACAGTGATTTCTCTACCATCCACATTTCTTCTAAAAAAAAGTATAATACAATATTTTGATTTATTTTTTTCGTCCTAACCCAAACAAAGATTGTTGTCTAAACATAATAAAAACAAAAACAATGGCAAAAATAATAACCGAATTACCATCTCACTAACACCCTCGCCACCACTACTACTACTACTACCATAACCATCAACACCCATTATCGCCAGGGAAATCTTCTCACGGAAACGCATTACGAAGAAAACGTTCGACGAGTAGAAAAGTCACGAGAGGCAAACTCGCCACAAACAAACACAAATATTCACACAGTGACATATACAAACACACACATACACATATATGCACGCATTAATGTCAACACACACACACACACACATAGGAATAAACTCGTGGGAATTAAGTTACCGACCGGCACGTCCTTCGGATTTAATTATACTACACCTATACTAACCCCCCACCCTCTCCACCTCAATCCTCACCCTCACCCTCACCCTCACCCTCACCCTCTCCTCTTTCCTTCCCTCTCACTCTCACTCTCTTTGCGTGAACTCGGAACATACTAGTACTTACTTTACTTACTTTATTTATACACTAATACTTTTGCACTTGGAACAACCAACCAACCAGACAATGAATTTCTTTCCTGTTTTATTTATTTTTTTTTCTTTCAAATAAAATCAAACAAAACAAAATGGCAGAAAGGAAGTCGAGACCCTAACCTACGTTTATGCGTATGCGTGTATGTCTATGTCCTAAGTGTGTATATGTTACTGATTTGATTTTTATTTTTATATCGGACACAATGCATTCCGACCTTGAAGATATCCGTAATAAAAAAAGAATACAAAAAAAGAAAAAGAATTGAGCACGGCATATACTAAGATTCACGTTGATTCCAATTCCAATTAATTTGTCATTTCGTACGATCATTTTATTTTATTCGTTTCACTGTAACATAAGAAAAAAAAAAAAATAAATAAATAAAAAACATTTTAATTAAACCTGAAAAAAAAGAAAAATAAAAAAAATTAAATCAATTACTTCTGAAGGTATAGAAAAAACATTCCTGAGACAATTATATTACTCGAATAATTATAAAAAATGTATCGTTTAATTGTACGTCAAAATAAATACTTAAAGAAAAAAAAAAACCAAAAAAATAACAATAAATTCAAAATATATAAAAAAATAAATAAAATGTCTGCTTATATATGTGTGTGGTGTTTAGTATATAAATAAATATATATATCTAATATTAAAAAAGAGTTATAAACGTTTTTTAAATCGGTACACAATCTGTTTTCTAAGAAGTGCAGTAAACGTCTGGAAACGACCCCTTGCCGGAAAAAGGGTGGGTGGAGGGGGGGGGTAGGATAGATAGATAGTAACGAGGGGTCTGTCTTTTGGTTGTGTAGCCGAAAAAGGGACTACCGAGGAAACTCTTCAGTGTAAACAAAATGTCCTGGGGCCTGCTGGATGTGTATATTGCTTCTAAAAACCGAAAGATAGAGAAAAAAATTGAAATAGAACGAGAGTAGGGGGGAGGGTGTGGAAGAGGGGCAAGGGGTTGGAAGAGTGACTGGGGGGGGTTCAGAGAGAGAGAAGGGGGAATGCCAGGGGGTCAAGGAAGGAAGGGGAAGTGACAGGGAAACACGGAGGGGAGGTGCAGGGGGTGATAGGACGTGTTGAACCCGACGAGCACGCTCGTACGACTGTCTGCACGTGTTTTCAAGTTAATACGATTTAACATTGGACCCCTCCTAAATCAGGGATGGGAAGGGAAAGGGAAACAGTAAAACGGGGGACGACAACTTCGAAGGGTGCCGAAGAAGGTTCGTTTTTCTTTTTCTTTCTCTTTCTTTCTTTCTTTCTTTCTATCTTTCCTTTTTCTCGTGTCTCTTTTTCGTTCTTTATATTTTTTTTTCTCCCCCTACTATTTTTTTCTTTTTTTCTATGCGACACACAAGACATCGAGAAATTTTTTTGTCAACCCCTTTTACTATTGGATGACAGGACGACGAGGCACCACCAGCACCTGACTTAACGCGTCAAAATTCTCGGTTGGATATTTTTTTTTCTTTTTTCTTTTTTTTCTCTTATGGTTTGGTTT
The DNA here is from genome assembly GCF_049000335.1 of Polistes dominula. NCBI lineage: Eukaryota > Metazoa > Arthropoda > Insecta > Hymenoptera > Vespidae > Polistes > Polistes dominula. Next base: position 725,720 of record NW_028300963.1, read on the forward strand.
GATTTTTTTTTTCTCTTAACACACGAAGAAAATTTTAATGACTTCTGCTTCTTCTTTTTCTGTATTTTTTTTCTTTTCTTTTTTTTTTTTTTTAATTTTGTAGAAGGAAAAGATAAGCAACGTATGGTAAAACCGAACGAACGAACGAACGAACGAACGAACGAACGAATGTAAACCATTTAAAACGAACTAACGTAAAAAAAAAAAAAAAAACTACGAAGAAATTCTAATAACTTTTTTTAGAAATAGGAAAATCAATTGTCAGAAAACCCAATATTGAATTTTTTATCCGCTAGTTTAATTAGTTTATTAAATTTTCTTTCCCTAATTAGGTACCCAATTTGTTCATTATTGTTCTTAATTTGAAAAAATTTACGTAGAAACGTTCCTGGTTTTTTTTTTTATATTTTTTATGTTTTTTAATGTTTTTCCTTTTTACAATATCATTGATTTGAAATTTAATTATTTGAATTTTGTATTCATTCGTTCATTCGTAATTTATTTTTCTTACCGTTATTTCTATTTAACAAAAGAAATTTTATTATGAAAGATGTAACAATTTAATAATGTATTTAAGCGTATAAATAATTCTTCGAAATACTAATTGTGATTAATTAAAAGAAAAAGAAAAAGAAATAAAAGGAAATAAAGATAAATGATTTGATTGAAATTAAACACGTTAATCGAAGCTAAAAACTATTAACGAAATCGACGAGTATTATTTCATAAGACTTTTGAAAAGGTTACAAAACATTCCCTCTAAACTCGATCAACCAATTGGGACTTTCGTTTCGTCAATCATTACGTATTTTAAAACATAGATTAAACTTACAATCGAAATAAGAAAAAATTAAATGAAGTTTTTTTTTAATTAAATCAACGAATTAAATGTTAACGAATCGACAAGATTATTTCACAATTTCTCTCGATCTATCTTTCTTTTTTTTTTTTCTCAAATAAAATAAATCTAACGTAGATGAAAAAAAGGACAAAATCTATGACTACGATCTTAGAGAGAGAGAGAGAGAGAGAGAGCAATCATTTCATATGAAAAAATCAAACCGAAAAATTAAATAAATACTTGAAAATAAAACAATAAATAAAAAAAAGTAAACAACGTTGAAAAATTCTTTACAAATTCAATCGACAAAAGTAATAAAAAAAAACAACAAACTTAACTTTTATTACTAACCATTAAATGACCATAAAATACCAATGATATTAACGCGATAAAAAAATTAATTAAAATACGATAGATAAGATTAAAAATATACAATACATATATATATATATAAATAGAAAGGGAATAAAAAAATTAATAAAAAGAAAAAAAAAATATATATATATAGATAGATAAATAGATAAATAGATAAATTTCTTTCTGGCAATGTAATCGAACGAAAACGGTGTTTACATCCGCGTGCGCCGAGCATTCGCCTCAGGGAGGGTTGTAGGTAATGCCTCTACGTTCAACAGGGGGCCCTGACCCGATTGCAGAAAATGTCAACACTCTCGTTACGTATCACCACTATCGCTTACTGTTCACTAGCCTAACTACAACAATATATATATATATATATTATATTATATACTTATACAACCAACCATACATACACATTAAACATGCATATATTTAAACGCACATACGACACACACACACACACATATTAACATATACATTATACGTGTATGGTCACGCATATCACATGTAGGATATTCTCTATCCTTTTCTATCTAACATTTCTTCTATAAGACTCTAGCAGCTTTAAAGGCAAGTAGCCATCTTGAATTCACTTTCAAGCGATTCAGATAAAGAGAAAGAGAGATATATGTCTAGAGAAAGACAAGGAACACGAACGTTCTAAAGGCTTGTAACAAACACACACATACACAGTTGCATATACATTAATACATAGCAATACGAGGAAGCCGATTACCCAACACAACACAAGTTAACCTAACAAATACAACACATAGGATCCCCTTTGGCAGCAAAACTTAAACTGACTGATTGCCGTTTATGTGTTTGATTCCACGTAAGAACTTTATTCCTTTTCTTTAGGGCATTTTGTTAAACTATCCCGCCAAATATCCCACGTGACTTTAAACATACCACCACCTATCACCACCACCATCATCATCATCATCATCATCATCATCACGTCTACACATTTATTTCTTTCTCTAAAAAGTAATGTTTTGTCTTTATTTTTCTTTTTCTTCTTTGGTTATAACAAAATATCAGGATTTTTGTCGTAAAAAAAAAAGAAAGTTTTCCCACAAAACGTGAAAACACGTTTTACGTGGGTAACACGAAGAAGATGTTATTCTACGAAATAAGAAGTAAAGAAATATGGCGAGTGTAAAACGTAAGAGAGTACGTGGTGCTCGGTAATTACGTATTTATGAAAAGGAATTACGTTTTCCATGAAACTTCTTTTACGAATTATTCCTCTTCTATGACTTATATATCGATTCTCTGTGTCTTTTACATAATCATCGCGATGATAATTTGAAAGATAAAAAATAATAATAAATACATGAATAAGACAAAAAAAAAAAGACGAATTTTAATAAACGAAAAACAACAAAAATCAAAACGTCCTGATTAGAGTTTCACCTATTTGTATCTTTAAGGATGAATTTAATCGATGAAAACATGGAAAATACTTAAATACAAAACCCCATATAGTAGAATGATGAATATAAGGATACAAAGAAGATAAAGTCAGCAAGAGAATGAAAGAAAGAGAAAGATAAAACGATAATATGCACTGTGCCGGGGTCTCCGATCTATTTCCGTGGGCCCCTTAACACGAATGAGGAGTTAAACAGAGGGATAGAAAGAAGGGGAAAATATTGGAGAGAGAGAGAGAGAGAGAAACGAGGTCTAAAAGGGAGTAAGAGAATTTATGTGTTTGGGGAGGGTCAAGGGAACGAGGGTAACAACAAGTGCAGCAGCAGCAGCAGCAGCAGCAGCAATGGACAGCTGGGTCCAATGGTGCAACGCAAAAAAAAAGGGGGACAGCAAGGGTGGTAGAGAATGGGGGAGGGTGACGATGCACTTGTACTCTCTTATGTCTATAAACGTTATTTTCGTAAGAATTTTTCCAATATTTTTCTAGCTTCTCTACCCTTAACATCCCCCTCCCTCAACTCCACTTCATCCACCCCATCTTTTTTCTCTCTTTTTTTCTTCTTCTTCTTCTTCTTCTTCTTGTTTCGCTACGTCATCCTATCGTTTTCTTCCATACACGAGGAGGATATATAACGTCATACGTTGGAATGCGGTTGTAAGAGAATATATGTATATATAGTTAAAGTAGTACGTGAGAAATGAATTCGTTTCTTTCTTTTTCTTTTGCTTTTTTTGATTTTATGCACGCAAAATGCATTTGAAAAAGAAAGAATGAAATAATGAAATGGAGAAACGAGGAGAAAGATGAACATCTCTCTTTCTCATTTAGATACGCACGAAATGCATTCGCGGGGAAAGTGATGATGATGATGATGATGATGTTGCTGTGAAGTATCATGCCAAAGTATTTAAGAAAATATTAAAAACAGAAATTGTTTGTAATATCTTGTCGATTAATCATCGATAAGTTTTATATATATATATATATATATATATATATATATATTTGTTATGTGCTTTGAGAATGATATATTACGATAAATCTTTTCGATACTTCGATTAATCTAAGGTACACCCACACATAATTCATTGATTAATGTAACTACCGTGTTTATACTAAAATCATATACATATGTACGAATTTTTGTTCGAAATAAATATGAGTCAAAAGAAAATTATGTTAGTTCTTTTAATTATTGCATTTTTATAATTAGAGCGAAAAATAATAAAAAAAAAAAAAAGAAAAAAGAGATAAACTAACGTTTAGGATAAACCAAGAACGAGAGAGTCGAGAATAATTTTTCTTTATGTACGTGTATGTGTTTATCCCGAAAACGCGTTCACGTGCAGCAAGGATGCTTAGGCAGGCAAACCAAAGGCGCCTTTACGTCTGTAACGATATTCCTCGATAGAGTTTCGTTAGAAAGTATGTTTCTCACTTTCCAAACGCTTTCTAAAAATGTGAAAAGAACAATGATGAGCTCCTATTCTTCGCAATTCGTCTTCTAACGACGGCTAATTATTTTTAACTTCAGACCAACCAACGAGTAATCGCGCGAGTAACGATACGAGCCTAATTAGAATGAGAAGAAAATGAACGAAAATAATAATCCGAATAAAATCTGCTAAGAAAATTTCAACAAAAATTATATTCCCCAGAAAAAGATAAAGAAAATCAATTGCAATCGAGATTTCGCAAGAATTCAAATATAACAATGTTAATATAGCCTTTTAAGTCCATATATATATATTCGTACAAAACGAAGTAGTCGCAAAATTTTATATGTATTTATATGTATATGTATGTGTGTGTATGTATGTATGTACGGAACGTACGACGTTACGACACGGCTGTAAATTAGAAGAATTGGGCCAGCACACGTTCGACCGTGTTCTCGTATTGCGCCCATGTGAGGAATAAATGCGTAAGCTTGTGCGTGCGTGCATGCGCGTGCGCGCGCGCACTCACGCGCACTACTCACAAACGCTTCTTTTTTTACAACACGAATGACGACGAGTCGCAATTATTGCTAACGCGGATGTCTGCTCGCGATTCACGGGGCCTTGGCCGGTTTCCCTTTCGGAACGCGGAGGGTCGACGAGTCTTGAATTCTACATCTTCGTTTGTGTACGTATATAAGTGTATGCCTACGAGTATTACAGAGTACCGTGTTGTGTTGTGTGTTGCATTTAACATACAACGCTCTTTAAACGCTATTACTTCATTTCTACTTGTTTCTCAACACCATAGATAACTGATAAATTACAGTTGATTATCGACAATATTTTTTTCCCCATGGTAAATCTGTTGTATCATTAGATGTTATTACCACGAGAACATATAAGTCTTATCGACGGTACTGTTTTACCGACGTCGCTGTATTACCGACAATTGAATGCTGCCATTTTCGTTACGTATAGATGGCGCGTTGTAATATTAGGCGCGAAAATATTGAAATGAAATGAAATATATTTTAAATGGAGATAATAAGCAACTGTAATAGATCGAATTATTAAAAAGAAATGTAAATGAATGCAATTATTATAAATTTTGTCCTACCTTTGCTCGTCTCGTGTTGAATATTCTCCGTTTTAATCTCCGCCCTCGTAGCATACGGGATTGTCGTTGGAGATGCTTGGGACGATGGTGCGGCTAATTTTTCTAAGTGACAAAAAAAACAAATTATATGAAAATTGTCATATAAAAATATTTGTAAAATACATTCTAAACGAATATTTTTGAATAAATTTACTTACCCGCTAATAAAGGATTCGCTGCTGCGATGTTGTACCTTTGCCGCCTACAGGAATTCGTAAGAGGTGTCGTGGTAGAACTTGGTTGACTTGCTTCGGCCAAATCCGCTTGAAGTTCTCGAAGAAAAGTGTCTAAGGTATCGAAGGGTTCTTCCCCAGTTACATTTGACATACCTTCACCTTCTTCCGCTGGTACATTAGGTGCAGCAGGTGTTCCAACAAGCGCGCTCAACTCCATTGGAGAAAACTCGACCGACTGGCCAGTACTACTCTCCTAGTAACAAAGTTCTATTCGTTAGGTGCTGCTCTCTGTGGCTGATTTATCAACTATATTTGATTTCAAATATTTTACGTGGGAAAATTCAAAATAATTGATTATATTTAACAAATACATTAACATTAATATCGATATCTGAAACATTTGATTATCTGAACGAAGAAATTAAATAAACAAATAAATTAATTATGGTATTAAGAAATAAATAAAATAATTGTTTACCTGAAGGCATTGAGTTAAATCGACCATCTTTCCATCATTATCAGGGCACCAAAGTAATTCGTCGTCTATGAAGGGCATGTTTGACTCCTCCTTGGGTACTAGGGTGGAGGTTAGCGAGAGGGTTAGCGTGAGGGTTTGCGATACGGGGACCGGCATCGGGACCCGTACGCTGCGGCGGGGCCTCTTTAGCCACCCCCGCGCCTTCTATCATCCAAAACCACCCTCGATACGTCGCCCAACTTTTTTCGTCCCTTTTTTTTCCTTTTGCCACTCCGTAGGAACGGCAAATATTCCTTTCTACTTTTAGTATCACTTCACCTGTAAATTCACAATAATTCTTTATCTTAATTATAATGTTCAAATTAAATTCAACGTAAATATAAAATATCTTTAGAAATATTTCTCACACACGGAATATAAATAAAACAAGAAGATAAGAGATCAAACTCGTAAGAATAAATTAAATAAAAAAAAATCAACAAATCGATCTACTTTCTCTTTGATAATCCAATCTAAAACTATGTACCCCGAAGGCACGAGGAACGACTTGATGAAAGAAGAAAGTTTTAAGAGAAGCATTGATTGTGCGATACCAATTAAGGGAACAGTCTTATCGTCGGTCTCTACGTGTAATTACGAGAACGAGTAAATAAGTAAATAACTAAGCAAGTAAGCAAGCAAGTAAGCAAGCCAGCAACTAAGTAGCTAAGCAACTAAATACTTTCTCTCGACTCATAGAAGTTTCGTTTCGCATGGAATCATAGATTCTTCGAGTCGTTCACCGAACACATGACGACGTTACTCTGATATAAATCTACGAATGTATGGATATTATTATACATAATTATATTCAATAAAAAACAATTTAATTCAATCAAGTTTTAAAAATCTTTCAGGAAGACTATCTTCGTATGAATCGGGCGGCTTAATGAAAGTTGACAATCATTGGTTGAACTTCTTCCAATTGAAATCTCACGTACCAACAGCGACGATACAAGAATAGCGAAGTTAAAGATGCAGCGGAAGAAGGGGGAGGGAGGGAGGGAGGGGTGAGAATTTTATAAATGGGGAAAGGGGGAAGAGGTAACTCTCGAGCAAGTTAGAGTTCTCTGGCATTTCCATGAAAGTGAAAACACATTATCCGAGTGAAAACTTTCTTTCTGTCTCTCGCAGGTTGTTGTTTCACTTCCTGTGCACGCGTAACCTCCACTCCTCCTGGGGCTGGCTGGCTGGTTGGTTGGTTGGTTGGTTGGTTGGTTATTTACTTACTACTCACTTGCCTCTCCCTCGACGCATTTCTATGGAGCTTCAGCTAAGACGGTGCGGGACGAGAACGTTCATGGTTTTACGTAATTCTTTCCTAGCCTACCCGCGAAAGAAAGTTTCTAGTCTCGCTCTGCGATGAGGTTAACATCCTTTTCCCGCCTCTCCTTTACTATTTCCCCACCCACCCCCACTCACCAACCGCGTTCGCCGTTCCCTTATAGTCTATAATACCCCTTTCCCCACACTCTGCATCGTTTTATAAATCCTATCCGTTTCTTTTATCGTACGTGACAAGAAATACATAATTTAAGAGTATATGTTATATTGTAGGATACGTGAAAAAAAAAAATTGAAACCGTTAGATCTACCAGAACCAGGGTCTTCCACTTTCCCAGCATTTAATTTAACCTTTGAGCTATCCACAACCCTCAGGTCAATTTCGAATTGAAGTACCTGATCCCACAGTATATATGTTGTATATATTACTTTATTTATTTACTCATTATCATCCAGCGAAATCGACTCGAATGCATTCTACCGAAAACAATGGATGATTAGAAGAGAGGGAGAGAGAGAGAAAGAGAGAAAGGAAGAGAAAGAGAAATTATGATTCGCGGATCATTTCCGAATGTGGATATAGTTTTAGATTGTTTCTTTCTTTTTTTTTAGATTTTTTTTTTCATACTTCCGTATTAATCCGGTCAATATTCTCATTATTCTCACGCGATTAATTATTACGAGGTATATACAATGAGTTGATACTATCAAACGTTATATGCATGCGCGACAAGAAAAAATTCATATTTCGCGCCATAAGTATGAACTCCGGTAGCAACCAACGGTAACAATTCTAGCAGACGATACGAGAGTAGTTGGCAAAATGGCGGACGACGATAGCAGTTCGACGTCCGACGAAAGTATCGATATTAGTAGCAATAAATTTGATCCCATTAAAGCTATTTATTCGACGAAATTACGTTTACCTTCTACGTCCGCGCCTCTTTACGATAATGTGTGCATGTTCGAAAGTCGTATGAAGAATTTGAATCGCGGAAAAAAATCCCAAGTACGTTCCGTGCATTTCGTCTGTTTTTTTTCTTCTTTTTTTTTCTTTAATGACGAAATGAAATATTTGCAAGAGGATTATTTTCCCTCCTTTTTTTTGTCCTTTCTTGGTTTTTTTATTGTTAACGTTTCAGACAGGAAGTGATGATGTCGCCAAAGCAAAGGAATATGCCAAGCAACGATTAATCTCTAACCAAGGTTAGTTTCTTCTCGTATTATTCTAGGTGTCATGTCATTTTCTATCATTCTTCTATCAATCTAACCTAATCTGAACCTACATTTTTCTTTTTCTTTTCTTTTCCCTTTATTTTCGTACGTGGTTACAATAGAATTACATTACAACCTCCGACGATGATAATGGAAGTTACCTTAAATATCGACGGTACAAATAATTCACGAAATCACGACAGATGGCGCCAACTCACTCTACCTCTTTCTCTCTCTTTATCTATCTATCCTTCTCTCTTTCTTTCATTTATTCTCTGTTTCTCTCTCTCTCTTTCTCTCTCTCTCTCTCTCCTTCACATTCTTGGTAGCTTCATTCATGACAAACTCGGAAGGAGATATCGAATTTCAACGCGGCACGTGCTCGCCAAGTTTTTAAATCGAACACATTGATGATGATGATGGTTGATAATAGTACACCATAGCATCTTTGTTTAACGCCATTTGAATTATACCGATAGGATCGAAATTTAATTTAAATAACAAACATGATTTATCAATGAACATAAAAGTATTACTAAAAAATTATCAATGATAATATCTGAAATATTATTTGGTAATTTTTATAATTTAAAATTCCCGCTTCCCTCACCCCCCCCCCAAAAAAAATGGACGAATTTTGAATTAGTTTTGGTAATGACAAAAAATATTATTTACAAATAATCAAATTACTTTCGTATTAAATTATTTGAATATTTTCTTCACGATTAAAACGATAGCGTGGCACACATTATTTACGATATTAAACACACACACATACACACGCATATACAAGTATAATACACTGTTCGAAGGTTCCTGAACAGTCTGCCTTGACGATCTCCGCGTATATATTATTACAGTGGTTGCATGGAATTTGACCTCCGCGAAAGTGCGTCAACTCGTTAGAAGTCACGGCTTTTTCATTGTTTCTTTTAGAAAAAAAAAATCAACTGCATCTTCTATCTTTTTTTTATTTCCCCCCACTTGCATCTTCCTCTTCATGCATTTTTTTTTACAAAGTCAATCGCAACTAAAGAAAGAAGATATCGAGTAAAACACGTGAACCAAGAAACGATAAAGTATAATAATAAATCTTTTAAATGTAGAAATATACTCGAGCAGAAGAAAAACTTGAGAAATGTTTTTGTTTTACTATCGATTTCTATCGATTATTACTATCGATAATACAAATTCTATTTCAATATTATTATAATATATATATTCTATTTATTTTTTATTTAATTATGAACACTTAAACAAGTTATTATAATCGTTTCGTTATTACGGTATACGGTACCGTATGTTGTAATAGAAACTTTTCGTATTCAAAATTCCCGCGCGCAAAAAGAAAAAGTACGGCGGTAGAAGTTGATTGATTTGAAATAGAATAAGATAAATGAAAAGATTTCGAAGAATAGAAAGAAGTTCGATGAGACGTTTATTATACGGATATAGTCGAATGAAACAGCAAGAAAATACGTCCTCTCTCTCTCTCTCTCTTTCTCATTCTTTATACCCGTCCTCTTCATCCCTCTTTGTCCTCCCCTTTTCGTCGTTCTCTTCTAACCACGGGGGTATATATCTATTGGCCGGCAGCCAATTACACGAGGCAGCCGATAAATCACGGATCCCTGACCCAGTGCAGTTTTATATTTACGGAGGACGGTGGTGTGTAAGTTGTGTGGTGGTAGTGGTGGTGGTGGTGGTGGTGGTGAAGGCACGCGCACGTCGCTGACACTCCACTCCTCTTATCTTTTTCTCTTTTTCTTTCTCACACACACACACAACGATGTTCTTTCGAGTGCAAGTAAGCAACGGAGATGGGTGAACACGAGGGAAGAACAGAAAGAGTTAGAGAAAGAGAGAAAAACATGGAGTAAGGGAGTAAATAAAAGAGTAAAAGAGAAATACTAGAGTGAGATAGTACAAGAGAGTATGTGAGTATGTGAGTGAGTGAGTGAGTGAAAGAATGATTAAGCGAGTGAGCGAGTAAGATAGAACGAGAAGTCGGTTTCTCTCACAAAAGGGGTGAGAGAAAGAAAGAGAGAGAGGGAGAATACTAGAGAAGGAAAAAGAAAGAGAATAACAGAGAATGAGAGAGAGAGAGAGAGAGGGAGCTTTTGCAAGTGTGCGAGTTGCGAACGAGGTGGGGTGCCTCTCCGACTCGAGCAACTATATATGTATATATGTGTATATATATATAATATTATACATGTGTGTATATATATATAGATATATACTAACGTAGTGCAGCACTTGTTGCGCCCGGGCGTCGACCTCGGACTCCGAACCCGAAGCCTCCACGCCTCGCACTGCTCGTCTTCTTCTAGACCGAAAATTTTGTGCCACGCGCCATTATAATTATCGCTAATTCAAACTTTAAACTTCGAACAAACAAAACAAAAATTCTTTCTTTCCTTCTTCTTCTTCTTCTTCTTCTTCTTCTTCAAGAAAAAAAAAGATAGAAAAAAACACATATACAACTTTAATAGTTTTTCGACGAGCCAATCAACGTAGTCTTTTTTGATTTACGATTTAGTTACATCATCTTTTACGACATGTGTCACATTTTTCTTTTTTCCTTTTTCGTTAAATCATTTTTTTTCAAATATTTTTACTTACAATATCAAGTTTAATATACATACCTTCTCAAGTTCATAATTAAATGTATTTGCATGCATATAAAGAGACTGATTGAGATTAGATGAAGGGAATAAAGATAAAAAGTGAGATAAATTCGTGAATCGATTGAATGATTGATTGATTGATTGATCGATCGATGGGATCGTCGAAACTAAGTTTACCGGAGAACGTTTCATTCTTTGAATTCCTGATAATCTTCCGAGCGAAACTCGAGCCGAGTAAGCGCAATTCCTCCTCCTTCATCCTCATCCCTCTGCACTCTCGAATACCACCCCCTTACCGATACCACTACCATCATCCACCTCTTTCTCTTTTACTTCCACATCTTCTTCCCTCTCTTCATTTTCAACTTCATCCTCCTTCTTATTCTCCTCCTCATTCTTCTCCACCCTCTTCCTCCTCCTCCTCCTCCTCCTCCTCCTCCTCCTCCTCTTCTTCTTCTTCTTCTGATTCTTCTTTTTAGTTTCGTAGTACATATATAGGAGAGAGGTCTGGCCTCAGCCAGAGAGATATCTTCCTGACCTGACGCAACGTGACATACTTTTGCTTTTACGTCGTCGCGACGATTCTTGAAACACGTCACTACGACGACGATGATGATGATGATGATGATGACAACGACAACGACAACGACGATGACAAAGACGACGACGACGACGACGACGACTACGACGATAACGACGTTCAAATGAAAATGAACGAACGAGTTAAAATCCTTCATGGTTTAAACAGAAAATCTTGGTCGGAATTCTTAGCAAACCTACCGAATAATACAATTCACTCACGCAAACATACACATATGTATATATGTATACATGTGTAGTATATATCATCATACGTGTATGTATGTATATATATATATGAATCTATTTACACAGAGGATACATACCAATGTGTACATAAATACGTGCATACGTAAAATACACACGTGAAGATGGAAATGTTCCATCTCTTTCTCTCTTTGGAATAACGGAATTGAACGTTATCATACGTCGAGCTAGAAATTTTCATTTTCTCTGCTTGACAACTACAATTTTTGTTACCATTTTTATTTTCTTTCTTTCTTTATTTTCTTTTTATTATACCGATATCAAGAAAACAACTGCACGGTTAGAGATATACAAAGAGAAATTGTATTAAAGTTTCTTCCCTTTTTTTTTTTTATTTTTTTTATTTTTATCAATTTTAAAACATGCACAATAATATTTAGTATTATTTTATATATATAATGTAAATTGGATAAAATAAAAAATAACAACAATATATTGTACGATATAAAATGAATACGTGTGTGAAAAAAAAATAGAACAAGAAACTTTAAAATAATTCAAATAAAAAAAAATAAAATTAAAAATCATTTGATAATACAATCAAAAATTATCGTGCAATATAATATGAAGATTAATTAATTGAAAAGAAATCATTTTATTGGGACAATCTAAATAAGTATGAAATACAATTAGAATGATAATTCTAATAATATATTTGAATTAAAAATTAAATTATAAAATTAGAAGAGAAGAAAGGGGGAAAAAGTAAAGGACACCCGGTAGACCGGACGATCCAATTCCTCGGCCATTCGTGGCCGAGCGTACCACCGCCTGCCTCGCCCTCACCTCTTCTCAAGCCTTCACCTCTTACCCTCCCACCCTCTTCACCCTCTTTCTCTTTTTCTCTCTCTCTCTCTCTCTCTCTCTTTCAGTATACTACTCGACCTATCCCAACGACTACGACGACAACGACGATGACAACGACAACGACAACGACAACGACAACTTTCTGTAACAGATGACTGTACTACTATCGAGCAAGTCGAATCGTTAAAAGTTTTTTTTTCATCCCCCTTTCACTCACCCATCTACCCCCTCTCACTTATTCTCCTCTCTCTCTCTCTCTTTTTCTCTTTCTCTTCGATACATTATCTTTCTGTTATTCTACTTTGCTCTTCTACTTTTTCTTATTTTTCTCTATTTATTCCTAACATTTTTCTTACTCTTCCTTATATATATATATATACATGTGTTGGTACGTGTGTATATGTATGTGTGCATTTAGTTACATTTATAGAGATAGGAAAAGTGATAGAAATGGGGTCTCTATCAACTTGTTTTTATATTTTTCTCAGATAGCATTATGGTACCTGTGTAACAGTAAAAGTTTTCCTTTCTTCCTGTGAATCTAGTTTCTCTTTTTTTTTTTATTTTTTTTTTTTTATACCTTTTCGTCTAGAAATTATAACAAAATCCCTTTATCATTTTATTTATCTTTTATTAAAAAAATATATGAATAAAAAGAAAATAATTATTTTCTATAATATAATATATTGAAGATAAACGACACGTTAGAATGTAAATTATTAATAAGAAGAGAAAACACATCTTTGATAAATGATAGTTGATCATATTATTTAAGACAACATTTTCTATCTTTTTTTTTTCTTATTCTTTTATTTCTCTTTCTCTTTCGAAGATATATAGTATAGTATAGTAAAAAAAAAAAAAAAAAAAAAAAAGAAAAAGGTGACAGTTAAGTATACAAATAATAACAACCTAGAATACCGTAATATTTTCACGTAAGAGCGATTACTGCAAATGTACACTAAATAGAAAGAGAAAAAATAAGAAAGAAAAAGAGTGAGAGAGAAAGAGAGAAAGAGAGAAAAAGGGAGGAGGGCAAAGGGCCTGGTCGCGGAAAAGTAACAGTACCTACGAGACTCGCCAACGAAGCTGATGTTCCCTACACGTAACATATACACATTCATATTACTTACATATACACCTATACTAATCTATGTAACTTAAAGAGGGTGTGTTGAACATGTTCTCTACGTTTACATATACATATACATACATATATATATAATATATTTTATATATATAATCGAACATAGATGTGTCGTATATGCATATATATATGAATGTATTGGTTGTGCAAACGCGCCTGTGTTATGTGCAAATGTATGTGTGTAGAGGTCTGGTGGCTGCTCGACTGGCTGCCTCGGGTGCGCTGCCCGGCAGGACGTTGAACCCAGCGCGACTCAACCTGGGGATCATCTGCAAGTACACACAATGTTCTATTCCCCCCATTATTATTTTTTTTTTTATTTCTTACTTTTTGTTTGTTTATTTTTTCTTTTTTCTTTTTTTTTTTGTAAATTTCTTTTCATCCTCTTTTCTTTACTTTTAATTCTACATTTCTCTTCGGAGATTTTTGTTTGTTTATCCTTTTATTTATATTTACTATTATTTGTGTCTCTGTCTTTCTCATTCTGGTTTTAGACAAATGGTTTTCTCTCTCATTCTCTTTCTCTCTTTGGATGTTTGTTTGTTTGTTTGTTTGTCTTTCTCTTTCTGTTGGTTGTGTTCTGGTGATGTTGCTGCTGCTGTTGCTGCTGCTGCTGGTATTGCTGCGATATTTCGTTCGTGCACGATGTTCACGCAAAGAGAGAAGAGAAAAGGTGGTGGTGGTGGTGGTGGTGGTGCTGGTGGTGTGGTGCTCCACCTGCGAGAACATTCTCCAGGGGCCGTCGTACCCACCTGCGTACCCACCCAATGATGATGATGATCATCATCATCATCGTCGTCGTCGTGATCATCGTGATCATGTGTTTTTTTTTTTTCGATGGTTATATGATAACGATGGTGATCAAGAGAAAGAGAGAAAGAGGAAGTGTTCTATGTACGTTTGATAAAATTTATTAATAATGATGACAATGATAATGAATTAAAAAGAGAGAGAGAGAGAGAGAGAGAAAGAGAGATAATGAAAATAAAGTTTGAATGATAAGAATTTATGTTTGAATCAGGTTGTTTTTATTTATTTATTTTTATTTTTTTTTAAATGAATCTGATGATGAAGATTGTTTATTACAATGAAATGAAAAGATAAGAACAATTTTTCAATGTATTATTTTATTCGATACGAATCATTTAACGTTGAAGATAATAATTATAACGAGATAAAAAAATATAATGAAGGAAAGACGATAATAATCGAGAATAATCTACATTCCATTCTATAAATATAATTAGAAATAATTTCTCGTTTTTCGTATGTATCTTAATGAAATCATTGATATTAAAGATAATAATTATAAAAATAATAATAAAGTAGAAATAATTCATACCGATCGATAATAAATTTCTCGAAATTTCGAAATTTCTACGATACAATTTAATTAATGAAATGTAAAATATCCTAAAATTAAAGAGTTCACCTGTTTGAATAATTAATCGCACAAATTCTTTTTTCAAAATTATTAAATTAAATTTGTTTTTATATCACTAGAAAGAGAGAGAGAGATAATAATATCAGTAACAGTATAATAACATTATAATAAAATTTAAAACCAAACATTTTCACGAAATATAATAAACATTGATTTCATCTAATTGTGAAACAAAAATTTATCTAAAACTATGTCTAAAATTATTTCGATATAGAATTTTATTTATAAAGTTAAATAAATATATATTTATTAAATTAATAAATATTTTTGTATATTTATATATTTAATAATACTAAGTAAAACAAATAAAGATAAAAAACATAAAAAAAGAAACAAAACTATATATATGTATATTATTATATTATTTTAAATTTAAATGAAATTATTGAAATATAAATATATTAATAAAATATAGTATTAAAAATATTAATAAATATTTGTATATTTTTATATATTTAATACGTATATAATTTAATAATTATTTATATATTTAATAATAATAAATAAGACAATCAACGTTTCAAAAAAAAAAAAATATTAAAAAATAGGCAAAAAATTATTTGAAATAAATAAAGAAAGTAAAGAAAAGGAAGAAAATCATTGATCGTGAGTAGGAGGTGGATAAGAATGAGAAGGTTGGAGAAGGTTGAGAAGGTTGAGAAGATAGAGCGACCGTTCTGCGTGGCCTCCACCATACCAACTCTCTCTCTCTCTCCTCTCTCTCTCCTCTCTTTCTCTTTCTCTTTTATTCTCTTATTCTCTCTTATTCTCAGCAGTCGCGATCCTAACGGTTCTCTCCGTGGTTCACGCACGTGAACACGTTCTCTCGTTATCTTCTCTCTTTCTCTCTCTCTCTCTCTCTTTTTTTCTCTCTCATTCTTTCTCTCATCTTACTCTTCTTACTCTTCTTTGGTGGTACAAAGCGTTACAAGTACGTAAAAGAAAACCTTTCAAGTATCTCGAAGGAAAGTAAATGATAAACAAAAAAATACTCGAAAGGTGGATTACTACTTCTCTCTCTCTCTTTCTTTCTCTTTCTCTTTCTCTCTTTCTCTCATTCTTTATTTTTCTTTTTCCTTTTCTTTTTCTCTTTCTTTTCGTTCATCTAGAAAGCAGCAACATTTCTAAACTTGCTTATAATCTAGCTAGAAAGACTGACTCACTCTCTATCGCGAATACCAAGAAGAAAGAGGAGGTGCTGCAAGAGGTGCAAGAGATGCAAGAGAAATGCAACAGAGATGCAAGAGAGAAACTTAGAATGAGATAGAAAAAGAGAGAGAGAGAGAGAGAGAGAGAAGTGAGGCTGGAAATGCACACGGCTATCGTAAACACACAGAAAGGAGGACTGCCCTTTTCCTACCTGAAGTAAATATTCCAACTGACTACTCTTCAAGCTTTTATACGTTGCGTTTAAATCACACCGTAAAAATGCATACGACAACTACGATGACTTTCGAGAGTAAATGCGGGCGAATGCATTTTTTCTTTTTTTTTCCTTTTTTTTTTTTTTTTATATAGAAAGGAGGAACGATGATTCAAAGAGAAAGAGAAAGAGAAAGAGAAAGAGGGACAATTGAAAATGCAAAAAGAACACAAGGATAAGGGAAGATGTGTAAAATCTCTTTCCCATTTTTCTCTTCCCTCTCGCATATTTTTTATTTTCTTTTTTATTTTTTTTATTTTTTATTTTTTTTTATTCTAAAATATGAATACAATTCAATTCATTTCTATTCGATAGTATTGAATTGAATTTTAATTAAATTGAATATTTATATTTACTTCCATTAAATTAAATGAAATTCTTTTATTTTTCTTTTTTATTTTTTTCCGTTTTTTTTTTTTTTTTATTTAATTTCGTTAGATTGAATTTAAATTGAATTGCATTTTTATCTGTCGTACCTATTTACGATTACCTCGGCTTAAATAATTTTTTATTAATTTTTTTTCTTTCTTTCTTTCTTTTCATTTTTATTTTTCAAAGAAAATTATTATTTCAATTTACAATTCGCGTTATTACGTTTGATAAACATCTTATAAATATTTCTACAATCTTTTATAGATTCCTTCGATTATTATTATTATTATTCCATAGATAGATTACGAACAACAATATTTTTATAACAAGACAAAAATCATTGATGAATAATA
Organism: Polistes dominula; assembly: GCF_049000335.1. NCBI lineage: Eukaryota > Metazoa > Arthropoda > Insecta > Hymenoptera > Vespidae > Polistes > Polistes dominula. The sequence goes on from NW_028300963.1 coordinate 743,168, forward strand.
AAAAACAAAAAAATTTGATTAACCTCACCTCAAGACAATTTTTTTTTCGTAATTTACATGCGCAATACATACACGATCGTAACAACATAAAAATGAATAAACAAAATGAACAATAATTAATTTACAATACGTCGACGTTAATAAATCAAATCAAACCTGTCGGTTTTTTCTCTTTTATACTTTTACCGGTAAATAAATTTTGTGCTTCCTTTTTTATTTTATTATTTTCCTTTTTTTTCTCTCTCTCTTTTTTCTTTCAAATTGCACGCACATTTCATATCGTAAAATATTCGCAAATATCCCATAGAAAATTTTATTTCCGTGCAAAGTTTTACAAACCTCTCTCTCTTTCTCTCTCTCTTTCTCTCTCTCTTTCTCTCCCTTTTATTTAATAAAATGTTGATATCCCTATCCTCCCTCCCTCCCTCCCTCCCTCCCTCCTTTTCGTTCCAACACCCACGCACAGCTTTTTTTCTCTACCTTCTCTTCTGCTCTCTTCATTTTCCATGGAAATCTGATTGACGGGATAGTGAAAGTGATGGATGCATGTGTATATGTATATGTGTATATATATGTGTTCTCTCGCGCGAGCAAGAAATGCGGAAAGAAATAATGAAAAATACAAATGAAAACTTAGTGGTTGGTTGGTCTATCATTTTTACAAAACCATAATTAAAAAGAAATGATAAACAAAATAATATATACTTATACGAGACGACAAACACATGTGTGTATGTGTGTGTGTGTAGAAAAAATATTTTATCAAATATTCGTGCTGATTGGTAAATAGATTTAAAAAGAATAATTGTATTTATTAAAATAATAAACATATACTACACAATAAAATACTAATATAATAATAATTAAATTGATGAATTAAAAAAAGTCTTATGTATTTATTAAAAAAAAAAAAACGAATAAATATTAAAATATTATATATAATATATATAAATTGTATATATAAATAACTATATATGTAAATTTTATATTATTAATATTTTATTTTATATATTTATATTAAAAATTATATATATATATATAGAAATATTAAAATTATTATTTACCTATCATATTCAATTTAATTGTAAGTTAACTTTCCGGTCAATCCAATACACATATCGTCCACATATGTGTACATACATACTACACACATATACATACACACTTATCTATGTATTTCTATCTTTATCTTTTTTTTTTTTATTTACGTGTCCTTAAGGTGGATGAAAGTTATCGGAGAAAGCCAATTGGAATTAGATCTCTGTCTCTCACTCTTGCACGTAAATAACGCAGAAATCGTACGCATGTTGTCGCACACCTACACGTTAGTGAAAATGAGAGAAAAAAAAAAGAGAGAAAAAAAAAAAGAGAAAGAAAAATTAGTAGGGAAGAGGAGTGAAAGAGTAGAGAATGCAAGAAGAAGAGAAAGAGGTGGGAAGTGGGAGGTGGGGGGTGGCAGAGAAAGGAAGAGAGTAAGAGCAGGAGGTGGAGAAGGGGAGGGAGGTGAGGTAGAGGGAGAAAATAAGTGCACTCGTGTGCGATGTGCAGCCGTATAGACACCACAAGCTTGTCTAAGAGGAGGAGAACCTTTACGTAACTTTGCAACGTTCCTCTTTCCGCGCCGCAAATATCCAGGGCCGCACTTATATGTTGTTTAGTTACATCGATATTTTCCCATAAACCCCTCTTCGAGATTTATATATATATATATTTAGTATAGTTCTCGATAGGATAAAATTCTATAAACGAAATCATTCCGTTCAAGTTATGTGTTATGGTTTTTTTTATGTTTTTATTTTTTAATCGACACTGAATATATTTGGAAAAAAATATTGTTTTCCTATTCATTTTTCTTTTTATCCTATTTAATTTTATTTATTAATATATATATATATATATATATATATATATATATATATTTTGTTATTTAAAATATTTTATATAAGTAAAATATTAAATAATTATCTTATCTACTCAAGTTTGGTATATATTAAAAAGAAAATAATTATGATAGGTGGAATGTTTTAAGTTTTTTTGAAATTTACCGCCAAAGTTATCCCTTAGAGTGTCTACCAATCAAATCTGTGGCGCGAGAATTGTCGTTGATTTGATTTGTATCATTGATCAATTAGAAATCAAAGTGTTTTTAAATATATATATATATATACAACGTGATTAATGATTGAAAGAACATTTTTTACTTTTTTTTTATTATAAAAAAAGAATGAATAATCAATTAAAAATATAATTCTGCTTGCTTGTTATTAAAAAAAAAAAATTGTATTAATCGATGAGAATGATACACGTGGAATAAGTGGAATACGAAAATCTTACGTTTACTTATTTAAATCCCCCATTTCTCGTGTTCCTAGTAATAAGATTTTCATAAAAAGTATTAGAAAAAAAAAAAAAGAAAAACAAAAAAAGAAGAAGAAGAAGAAGAAGAAAAAGAAGAAGAATGAATGCAAGTTGTTCCGGTAGACTGGTCGATAATATCGACGTCGCGGTGTCGTAATTTTATGATAAAAAACGGGAAGAATGGAGTAGAACATGCGATCGGAAGAAATCGATGCTTCGATAAGATCGTTACTCGGAACCAAACCGACGATCCGATTATTTTATATACTAGAAATATGTATATATAATAAGTAAATAATGAAATCTCTATATAACTACATACATACATATATATATATATATATATATATATATATTACATGTAACCATACTTACACTATAAGACCATAATACTATTTTAAAGTAGCTTTTTAATTTTTAAATATATAATAATAATAATAATAAAATATATAATTATTATATTAATTAATATAAAATTACAAATATATTTTCCAAGGATATGTTATTTCTACTAAAATTAAAATTTACAAAAAAAAAAGAAAGGTAAAAAATAATAATATTATTCGTATTAATTAATAATTTATAAAATTACAAATATTTTCTACGAGTATATTATTTCTGAATAATAATTCAATAATAATTTATTCGCATTAATTAGAAGAATACGTTCAATGTTAAAAAAAAAAAGATGACATATTATATCGTTTCTATCTATGTATAAAAAAAAAGCACATACAAACATACACTTAAAATTATAAAATTGCAAACACACACACACACATAGCATAGGAATACTCGTTTTATTTATGACTACACTTCGTGTAATTACTTATCTTATCGAATATAGTCGTATAAGTATCGTTAACGTCACGTAATTAGGTGTCAAACGCGATTGCCGATTGCTACAATAAGAAGTTTCTTACCCCCCTTCTCCCCAGCCCCTCTTCTTATCACCCTTTCACCCTGTTCTTTTTCTCGTTTAAATGTATTAGCAAATTCCACGATCAATGCACACTTACATTAGTTTCTTATTTTGATTAAAAAAAAAAAAAAAAAAATAAAAAGTAATACAAAACTATCGAGATTCTAAGAAAATGATATTTAACGAACCTGATTTCAATGTTACATATGTGAGATAATGATCAATAAAATCTTGCAATACACTGATATATAAGATACAAGGATATAACTTCTTTGTGTGTTAACAGGATCGACGGAGGATGATTCGAAAAAAAAGATAACAACTAAAGGACGTGGCAGAAAATGTCGAGAAGTTGTTGATGTTCTAACGAAAATGCCAAAAATTCTTGGACCATTAGGACTGTTATATCAATGTATGGAAACGAGAAAACGTATTAGGGTAAGTTTTTTTCTTCTTTTAAGTTTTTAAACATTATTCTTTTTTTTTTTTTTTAATGCAACATATATATTGGTGGTTTGTTCAGAAAGTAATTATTTCTTGACACAATTTTGGCATACTAATGATGCAAAACCAATTAATAACACGTGAGATTGGTGAAAGATTAAATTTATCAAATTCAACTTTTTTTTATGGTTTACTTGAAAGGCCTAGGTTTAACATCGAAATGAAAATGTTGTCTTCATTTTGATAAAAGAAAAATGAAATTACTTTTCGAAAACCCAATATATATATATATATATATATATATATACGTAGGTAGGTACGTAATGTAGGTGTAAATTGTAAAGTTTTAGTTCAGTTTGAAATAGACTTAATTTACATTTTGTTTACGTCAATGTAGATAAAATATATATATATATATATTATTATAATAATAATAATGATAATAATAATAATAATAATAATAATAATAATAATAATAACGTATTTGTTTGTGAATATTTAAATAAAAGAATATTATTTATTCTATGAATAGAATAAATTTCATATTATATGTAATAGGTTTTGAAGTACATGTATACTGCATTATTTTTAATAATACATAATACATTATTGTTGATAAGTTATAAATAAATAAATAGATAATAAAACAAAAAAATAAAAAAAAATAAAAAAGAAATGAATAAAATATGTGTGTGTCTTCTGTATATTACTTTTGATAATGTATAATATATTCTGGTTCATGAGTTATAAATAAATAAATAGATAAAAAAAATAAATGAATAAATAAATAAATAAAAAAATAAAAAAAATTTCAACGTACAAATGTCAAAGAAATAGGTTACAAAAAATATGTCATATAAAATCCACACAGACAATAAACACACGCGCACACACACACGAACATATATATGTTATTCGATATTGAGATCATTCTCGAATGATTGAACATTCGTAAATGCAAATATATATTCCCGTTAACCTAACTGAAAGGAAGATAAATATATAAATATATACATACAATATACATACATATACATATACATATAGTTTATGAATGTGTTGTATATCAAGTTGAAATCGAGAAATCGAGCATATATATATTTTATACATCTATCTATCTATCTCATTTTTATCTTTCTTTCTTTCTTTCTCTCTTTCTTTCTTTCATACGGTAGTGTAGTAGCTTACGGAAAAAGTTCTGCTTGTGGGCAGCCCTGAAAGGCAGCAACTGACAATTCAAGAACCGCCTACGCGTGCCATTTCTTCTCCTGACCCCTGGCATTGTGCGCGAGCGCGCGTGCATTTACACGCGACTGACACACTTTCGTATTTCATTTTACAAGTATATATTGATGATTATGAGATGGTAGTAGTGGTGTTGTGTCGATAAAACTCACAAGTGAAACTGAGTGACACGTGCGCAACAACAGCCCTTCCATCAGCCCTTCCATCAGCCCTTCCATCACTCCGTTCCCCCTCCACCCTTTTTTTATTCTTTCTTTCTTCTTCTTCTTCCTCCTTTTACAAGGGCCTCATAGGGGGTGAAGAAAAAGGGATATTATATACTAGTTAATAGCTATATATATATATATATATATATATATAAATAGTTCACTAATACAACTATAATATACTATAGTATACAATAGTATAGTACATTATAGAAGAGAAAGCAAAACGTTTGTGGGAGGTCAACACTCGTAACCATGGTAACTTTAGTCAAGAGGGCATAGGGAAGAAAACCTTTTTCGTCATCCCCTCTTTCTCCTCTTTTGTCCCTTTTATACATTTTCGTTGAAGACGCAAAAAGACAAGGTCAAAGGCGCCACCCTTTTTCTTCTTCTTCTTCTTCTTCTTCCTTCTCTCCTCCCCCTCTTCCTCCTCCTCCTCCTCCTCCTTCATTCTCATCCTTTGCCCTTTTCATCTCGTATTTCTTATGCTTTGTTTTTTTTTATTTTTTTTTATTTCATTTTTTTTTTGCTTTAATCTTTTTACTAAACAAATCGATAATAATCAAGAAGCTTCGTCATCCCTTTCTTTTTTTTCTTTTTATTTGGTTGGATTGATTTGACTGATTTTTATTAGTAATTGAATTTATTGAATATTTCTTTTTTTGTTCTGTTTTTTTTTCAATGAGAAGAAATACCTACTCGATTTTATTTTAATTATTAATTCGTTTTTTAAATTAGTTTTATTATATATATATATGTGTGTGGTATGATTTGATTTCATTTGATTATTTAATTCTTTTCAATTTATTTTATCGATCGTGTAGAAATAAAAAGAAGAGAAAATAAAAAGTATATTTATATTTAATTCGACTTCATTGAATTATTTTATATATATGTATATTAATATATAATTTATTTATTTCTTCCTTCCTGTTCTATTTTATTTGTCAAGAATAATACTAATCGATTTTATACGATTCTATAAATGGCTTTACCATTCATTGAATGAATATTCAATATATTCTTGAAAATAATCGTCGATTTAATTTAAATTAATACGATATTCCATTTAAATAATATATACTATTAAGTTAAAAATGTAGTCCTTTATAATTATAATTTTAATTATATTTATATATGTGTTGTATTTGTATTTGTATAATTTACAATTATAATTATAATTATATTTGTATTATTTATAATATAATATAATTATATTGTATTATACAATATATTTACAATTATATATTTAATTAAAAATTTCATAAGAAATAAATTTTTATTTAACAAAAAATTTTAATAAAATTACACTATTATAATTATTGTAATAATAATTTTATTATATTATTTTGTTAATTAAAAATTCCAATATATAATTAATATTTTTAATTATATAGTATTATATATACATCAATATAATATTATTAAATATATGATAATTAAATAATATTCATCTAATTATTATAATTATATGTATATTATTAATAATAATAAGAAATAATAATAATAATAATAATAATAATAATAATAATAATAATAATAATAATAATAATAATAAAGATATGTGGGTTAATTAAGAGATCATTAAAAGAGAATCGAGTTTAATTCTTAAATAAGCTTTTCCGATCATTAAAAAAAAAAAATAAAAAAAAAAAACAGGAAAAAGTTGTGAGAGAAATCCGGTGTTGTTGCTTGCTTGCGTTACCGGTTCAATATATATATATATATACGTGAAATAAATAAAAAAATAAAAAACTAATACAAAAAAAAACGTCGAAAGAATTAAAAAAAAAAAGAAAGAAAGGAAAGAAAGGATTGTAAATGTTTGGTATGAGGATTGATTGCGTTTTCCGCTTTTAAGATCCAGTTCTTCTGGATTTGGAAGTCCGGTTGTTGGTCAAGCTGGCTAACACTGCAGCAAAAGTCGATTGCTAACTTTCCAAACTACGTTTATTTTTACCAAGAACACACACACATACACACACATACACACACGTACAAATATATGAAAAGAAAAGAAAAGGAAGAGAAAGAAATAAAAAAAGAAAAAGAAAGAAAAAAGAGGGAAAGGACAAAGATAAGAAGAAATTCCATATTAAATTAGTATGCGTGTTACGTACATTCAATTCATATATCTCATACCCCATACCCCATAAACCCCATATTACTTGATATGATTATACTATTATTAATTATATTAATATCACATATGAAAAGAAACATGAATTAAAAAAGAAACAAATTAAATAAAAAGATCCTTCTTTTTATTATAATTTAATAATAGTAATAAAAATGAATACATTTTTATTCTTATTATTGTTATTATTATTATTATTATTATAGAAGTATCAACGATGAAAAGGAAAGAAATGAAATTATTAAACAACGCAAATACAACTAATCAAAGGATTAACGTATTCTTTTTTTCTTCTCATTCTCATTGAACTTTCAATTAATTATAATTAAAAAAATATCACGAACTAGAAGAATAAAAAATTAAAATGAATAAAAAATATTAACTATGAAATGATCAATGGTTTATCTCGTTCAAAATACTGCTACTTTCTTTATTATTATTATAAAAATTATATTGACAATGTAATGTTTTATTCTATCTTTCTTTTTCAACAGACTAATTAGATATGAATATGATATTAAAAATAGAAAATAATAAATTACACGTATAAAGAAACAAAAGATAAAAAGAAATTGTAAATACATATATATATAATAATTATATAAAATAATTAATATAAGAATATTGGATATACCTTGAAAAAATTATTAATTAACCAAAAGAAATGCGTATTGTTTAAAAGACACTGAATATAAAATACGATGTACCATCCTCTTCAAAATCCAACGTTAAACTAGTCCGTAGTTCTCTTTGAAATAAACTTCTATTGAATTGTTTGTTTTTATGACTTTCCTCAAAATGAAACACTATTTATTACGTATATTATCTATGTTACCTAAATGTACCATATAAGGAGTCATATATAAACAGAGATCACATACATACACACACACACAATAGAACAATTTCAAATGATGACAAATTTCTTAGAAGACAACGAGTCAAAGTTTTCATTCTAATTTTTGGTAATAACATCATCTTTAGTATTCTTACATTAACATATGGTATAATATAATGTATTAACATATGTATTTTTATATTATTTTCGAATTATTTACAAATTATTTCAAATATATCCAAGACTCTTTTATTAAATTCATTTATTTTTATTTAAAAATTACTATTTATTATTATATATTATAGATTGTTATATAATAATAATTTCATTAGATACAAAACACATATATATATATATATACATACATACATACATAAAACATAATTAATATTTTAAACCTATTTTAATTTAAATTAAAATAATAATTATAAATTATGTCAAATTGTTTTAATAATGTTTAATTTATTATATTATTGAATATAATATTAAAGAAATTAAAATATTATATTATAAAATAAAATTGTGACAATATATTTTAATAATATTATTATTTTAATTTAAATTAAAATATATTTGTTATAATTTTATTTTATAATATAATATTTTAATTTCTTTAATATTATATTAATTAATATAATAAATCAAACATTAATAAATAAGACAATTTGACACGATTCATAATTCAAATTTGATTAATTATTATACTTTTGTTTTCATATAACTTTCATTTTCGGTAATGAAATTATTCAAAAAAATCAAAAGAATCATTTTATGTTGGTCAATACTTTCCCCTCACTCCCACTTTCTATTTTTTTTTATTTTTTTTTTATTTTTTCTTCGTAAAATCGTGTAATATCATTGATCTTATCCTTGAAAGAAATAAACCTAATCGTCGTCTAGGAGGATATCTACGAGAAACCATTTGCATCCGGAAAGACGACTAACTCTTTACGATCGGTAAAAGGCGATTGGTTGACCTTCAAAGACTCGTCTTATGGTTAGTCGTAGTTTTAAACTACGAAGAAAGTTCCTTTCCTTGAAAGGGACATCTTTCATCTATCTATCTATCTTTTTCTTTCTTTTACTGTTAATCTCATCATGTGATATCATACTAACTGTTTACGATATTATCGTGAAAATTGATCAAATTATTATGCAACTTCTAACATTCAATGACAATTGTTTTTTATCCTTTTTCGAGTGTACCTTCACCTCGTTCCTTTTTTTTTTTTTTTTTTTAATTAAATTTTTAATAATCAATTGTATTCTTTTTTTATTTTTATCATTTTCTTCAATTGTATTTTTGACCGATTGTGAGACATTTTTTTATTAGAATCGAGTTGGTTTAAACGATCGACAATGGTCCTTGAAAAAATTCTTGACTAGTCTCCATATAACATATATATATATAGATATAGAAAAAAAGATAAAAGAGATTTTACGTTGATCGTCCTTCGAAAAATCGAATCTTCTTATTGAATCGAGCAAGGATCGATATAATAGATCGAAAGAATCTTGAGGATTCCCAAGAATCGATTCTAAGTTAATACACACGATATAACACTTTATACTTTTCCTCAATAACTGCATTCAACTATTCACAAATAGAGACAAACACACATAACATACATATACACACGAACATATAAAATTACACGTACACTTTAACAATAGCGTTAATTATGATGACAAACATATATCCACCCACACTAATACTTTACGCGTACACTTTAAAACATTATACTTTTGATAACGTTGACAAATATACCTACTCATACAAACACACATTTCACATATGAAATGCATATTAAGTTTACACAAACATACTCAAAAGAAGAAGAAGAATAAGAAGAAGAAGAAGAAGATATATAAATGTGTAAGAAATGTATGTATCTATGTATGTGTATGTGTATTTTATTTGAGTTTGTTAGATTCATCGAAGGCACGCGACACGTACAAGTCACGCACGAACACATGCTCACACGTGAGCAGCATCCAACTTTATATTATTCTCATTCTATCTATCTATCTCTATCTCTCTTCTTACTTCTTACTTTATCTCGTAAATTAGTTTTCATTGCAACAATAGCATTGGTAGGTAAGTATACCTACATATATAGGTATAATAGTACACATCCTAATGCAAAAGACATTGAAAGGGGCCTTGCCACAAACTCAACTACTATGCTTCCGCGTTTTTAGTTTCTTCTATGTGTGCATTCTATATATATGTATATAGATATCGTCTTCTGCTTTTATTATCTTTATCTTTATCTTTCATTCTTTTGCTAGATTGTTGTATGTGATCGACAAACAACAGATAATGATGAACTTTTGTAGTTTAAATTCAACTCTTTGTATTTTCTTTTTTTATTTTTTTTTTTTATTTTTTTCTACTCTTTCGTGTTCTCTCCCTCTCTCTCTCTCTCTCTCTCTCTTTCTTTCCGACTTTTTGGATTTTTTGTTCTTTTTCGTTTTTTTTTTTTTTTGAGAGGAATTTTTTATTTTTTGAGAACTCGATTCAACCTTTCGTTCGAATTTTTCGTTATTCCAAATACGTTTCTTCGAACGAACAGCTGCGAATATAATTGTCTACCGATTTCACCTCGACTCGTATTATTTTTTTTTTCTTTTCTTCTTTTTTTTTTATTTTTTTTACTTTTTGGTTTTGTGAGACAGAGAGATGATAAAGAGAGTGAGGGGAGGTAATACGTATTTGTAAAAAAAAAGATTGCAACAAAAATTTCGATTATCTTTACAGTGTGTTAAAAAATATATTTTGCGTTAGTATATATTAAATTTTTATATATTAAATTATTTAATTTATTTAATAATTAAATTTATTAATTAATTTATTCCATAATTTATTTATTAATTATTTATTTATTTATTATTATCGTATACACAAACATTCGAATTATTATTAATAATTAAGAAAGAGAAGATAATTACTAAATTGAAGACATTACTTTGTAAAACATTTATTAATTTGTCGAGAAACATTTGGATAAATTTCATGATTAAACTAACGTTGTAATAATTTTATTATGTTTGTATTTTTTTTTTTTTTGGTTTATTTGAAGGTTTACACAAGAAACGAATGTGGCATAAGAGGACACGTGGAAGCTTACGTGGCTGCATTCGACAAACATTGGAATCTTGCATTGGAAGATTGCTTCGAGGTTTGGACACGTAAATGCAAGAGAAAAACACCTGCTGCACTTGCTGGTTGTGGTGGTAACGTTTCATTTTATTTTTATTATTATTATTATTATTATTATTGCTTATATTTTTGATTTATTTTATTTTATTTATATATTCCCACCAATATACTGATGACCCCAACCCTCTCACCTCCAACCCCATATACTTTTTTCTAGAAAAATAAAAATCAGAAATATTTTCAACGTTGTGTCAACGTTTATATAAAAATTATTAAATTATTTAATAAATATTCATTCATATAATTAAACTTTAAATAATACACAAATGAATAAATGCAACACGAAATTTGTTTAATAAATAATTGAAATTAGTTAATCAAGTTGTTCAAAATGTCAATTTAATAAATTTCTTTTTTCTAAGATGAAGAAGAAGGGGGGGGAGGGAAGGGATGAAATAAAATTATTATTTTGTTATCGTTGCATTATTCATCCGATGAATATTCACATAAATTCAACTCTAATCATTTCGTTTCATTTCGTTTCGTTTCGTTTCGTTTTGTTTCGAACGATGCTTTAAATTATTTCAATGTCGATCGTTATGCAATTAACAAATACCGATTTTAATTTTTGTCAATTCTCAATTTTTATTATCATCATTTATTTTTAATGTTTTTTTATTTTTCGATGATTATTTGTGTGAAAGGTTTGTAATTAAGTAAAATTGTTACTTAATTTTTATAACTTTGACATAGTTCTCGTTTTCATTTTATTTTGTTTTTTTTGTATTTTTCTTTTCTCGATTATCTTAAAAAAAAAAAATTTTTTTTGACATAAATTTACGACGTACGTTTTTTGTTTCGTATATATATGTATGTATTAATCCTTGGTCGTTTAATTATGTAATAAAATTTCGATTAAGATAAGGATTCCTAATTAGTGTGAAATTAAAATTACTACTGTATTTTATTTCTTTTTTTCTTCTTCTTTTTTTTCATCAAGCACCCAATAAATATTCTCACCTGCCCGTGTATATGTGTTTTGTTCAAAATTACGCAAATTATGCAAATATCTGTATTAATACTAATAAAAAAAAGGAAAAAGTTTAACACCTAACAAAATTCGCTATTTCGATTCGTTTTTAACCTCACTCAGATTAACCACCGCCATTTTAATTAAAATGAAATTTCAATGACTTCTCTTAGTATTATAAGACAAAACAAAAGAAAAAAAACGGTTTAATGTATCATATGTTACGTTTACAATTATGCAAATATTCTAAACACGCGTGTGCAATAATGCGATAACGTAAAAGAAAAAAAAGAAGAAAAAAAGAACTAAACGTTTGTTAAAATTAGATTCTGAATATAAACCGTTAAAGCATCGCCATTTTATTTTTATCATTACATTAATCTATCTCATAAACATGTGAGAAGTATTATACCTGTTTCCAGTTATGCAAATACCTTGGCAATGTGGTTATGTAATAAAAAAAAAAAAAAAGGAAAAGTTCGTTAGTGGTTATAAGAATTCCGACAATCTTTCTTTTTCTGTACCCTTGCATTGAAATCTCCAATTTGATGATTAGTATCTTCGTAAAACACGCACGTATTCTCTCATTATTGTTTGCTTTCAAATTATTTAAATTATAGGAGACACGTCAAATAATCAATTAAATAATAGCACATATAAAATTGTGTGTTATAAACAAACAAACAAAAAACAAACAAAGAGTATATGTAAAACGAAATTTGTTGATTAGTTAAAAGATTTGTTTTCAATCAATTATCATCTTAATTACATGTTTATTTTTATTTTTATTTCTATTGGTCATCCATTAATACTAGCATAAACTAAATAATAGAAAGACATATATAAAATAATAAATTAAATAATAGTGTATATATAAAATTGTATTATAAATAAAAAAGAATGTACAACAAAATTTTCATTAATAAAAAAAAGATTTGTTTTTCAATCAATTATCATCGTAATTATATTTTTATTTTTATTTTTACTGATCATCTAACGAATACTAGCATAAATGCATTAAACATATATTTATAAATATATTATACATACGTGTTTTCAAATGTGAGTGGGAGTGTGATTGTATCTGTCTCCGTCTATCTATTTAGCTAGAGACACGTATGTGAGATACAGAGATACATATGTGTATGTGTGTGTATCAACGCGTGTATAAAAACACATTCGTAATGCAATGAATCAGATATCATTGGGATGCTAATCGGGTTTATAAAAAAGCTACGTTAAGAACCGTAACCTCCGACATTTGCTAGACGGTGACTATTATGCTTTTAGCATGATTCGACAGATCAATCGGTTGATACGGCCCTGGAAAAATCGAATCCATGCTTTGGAACATAACAATATCTATCTATATATATATGTGTATGTATTGTGTATGCATTTTTATTTGAGAGAAGTTACGAGTAATGTTTGCGCATGCGTACAAACAAGGTTAATATAATCTCAGGGAATTGAAATATTTTTCAAATAAATATTTTAATACTGTCTCTTTCTATCTAACTATTTCTGATTCAATGATTATAATATTAAATTTGAATTATATTTAATATTTTAAATTAGAAAAAAAATAAATTAAGTTATAAAAAAATCCCATGTAACTTCAAAATAATATATAAATATATTTTCATATCTTATTTTTATACTTTATATTTTAATATATAATATATATATTTTTTTTTTTATATATTTAATCCAGTTTTTTTTATAACAAAAATTTTTGTTTTTGTCAAACATTTTCCAAAATCTAAATTTTTTCATATATTTATTATTATTTTTTTTTTTTTTTTTAGTGAGCGTGCAATTTGTAAAAAAAGAAAATTATTTATAATACACGTGCCAACTTATCTGCTGTTTATTTTTCCTTTTCTTTTTGCTTTCTTTCTTTTGTTTCGTTATTTGTATGATTTTTTTTATTTTTTTTTTATGGAACTTAGATGTTTATAAAATATAACATAATATTACACTTTGTGGTTTATTATAGGTTATTAAAACATTGGTTATGATTAACGGTAGCACGTCTGACACATATATTCTCTCTCATTGATATACGAAATTCACGTGAAGGATAGATAAGCTTATTTGAAAGTGTGTGTGTGTGTGTGAGTACGTGAGAGATTATTATATTTCGAGGTCAACGGAATAATAACGTTAGGAAAAATGTTACAAAAATATATTATTACTATTATTATTATTATTATTATTATTATTATATGATTATTAATGTTATCAGAATAATTTACTATAATATTATAATATAGTAGAATAAATTAAAATTTACACAATTAAATATTATATAATAAATATGTAAATATAAATATATTTACAATGTATAATATATAGTTGTAATAATAATAACAATAATGAGAATAGTGATAATTTTGAAATGACGAATTGTAATACCGTCTTACTATTGACTGATATCACTGATGACAGGTGTAACGTATTACAGGGGTGTCAAAAAGGGTGGTAATAATACAATGAATATTTATCGTACAAATCAACGCTCGTTCATATCTCCAAGTATAATAATCCTTTTGACATGACAAATCTTTATTTATTTCGTATTAGTTTACACAAATGCAATCTAAAAAATATATATATATATATATATATTATAATAAATAATATTCATAAAGAAATATTAGAGAAAAATAATAGCAATAAAAATAAAAATGAAATAGACTATAAAACGTGCAATTAGAAAATAATTAGGATAACGAATGCAGAGGAAATGCGATACAACTTCCTTGTTAAAAATAATAATAATAATAATAATAATAATAATAATAATAATAATAATAATAATAATAATAATAATAATAATAATAATAATAATAATAGTAATATTTAAAAAAAAAAGAAGATAGAGAAAATCATTCTAGTTATGATATACTCTCATTTACAATGTAGCCTTGATTTTTGTTAAACGTGTTTCATGAAGATAACGATAACGAATTGATAATTTCTATTCATGAATCAGTTTGGAAGGAGAAAAAAAGGGTTGCATATAAAGCAAGGTCAAATGACACGAGAAAATATTGTGTCAGAAATTCTTAGTATTTTTCTTTTTATTTATTTATTTTTTTTCTTTTATTGTAAAACATACTACTGAAGTGGTAGAAATCATTCATGGTCAGACAAACACCGACTACTGGTCGAAAGATTGGGAAACGTTGTCTCTCTTCTCTTAGGATATATATTGCTATTTCTATTTATGCGAATTTATATATATATATATATATACGTGTGCGTATATGTGATGCGTGTACGTACACATATGTAGAAACACGCGTCGAGGAAGTGAATGCCAAGTACGTTTAAATGTCTTTCTGTGATTGTGAAAGTGATTTTAACAGAAAACTATGCAAATAACGTGTTCGGAATTCTTCTTCTTTTTCTATTACTTTTTCTTTCTTTTTAATTTTTTGTATTTTGTTTTTTTGGGGGTTTCTTTTCTTTTTTTTTTTTTTTAATTTTCTTTCTATTCTGTTTGGTATTTTATATATATATGTTATATTTAAATGTTGATATTATTATATGTATTTAATATAAAATAAATTTATATATAATATTTTTATATTACTTTTTATAACTTCATACTATAAGATTAAATATTATATTATATTATATTAAATATATAATAATATATATAATAATATATATATTATTTTTATTATATATATTAATTATATATATATTAATTATAATTGTATTTTAATTACTTTATTATAATTAATGTTATTAATTCAATTTTATTTTATAATTATTATTATTCGCTACTTTGACGTTTCTAATGGAAAAATAAATTTTCATTTATTTCATTTCTATTCAACAAAACGAACAATCAACTAAATTGTTCTACTTACTTTATTTTATTTTATTTTTTTTTATTTAACAAAAAACAAAGAAAGGAAAACAGTTATAATTAATCAATTCAAACCTCCCCCCCCCCACACACAAAATAAAAAAATCGATTAAGAATATTATTCTTTAAGACGAATGAAAACATTAGGAATAAAAATAATAATAATAATAATAATAATAGAGAAAAAAAGAACACCACGAGAAAATAGGAAGAAAAAAAGAAGTAAAGAATAAGAATAAAAATAAAAAAAAATAAAAAGGAAGAAAGGGCGGTAGTGGTAGTAATGGTGGTGGTGGTGGAGGAGTAAGAGAAGTCTCTGGGAGATTCATTGTGGTATCGTGCGAAGGGATACACATTCCGAGGTCAAACCTTAACGGCAGGGCAAGGACCGACCTTGACTACGAACGTGGTTGCTATGTTCGATATAAGAGATCCACGTTTCCTTTTCCCTTTCTTTCTCATTCTATATACTTCATTTTTATTTTTTTTTTTATATTTAACTTTGCGTAAGTCTTACATTTTCTTTCAGCACAAAACCCCTCATTCTATACCACCTCCCACTTCAGTTTCTCCTCTCCCAATGTCTTTCATCATTTTTTTTTTCTTTTTTTCTTTTTATATTGTACTTCCTTTCGCCCTTTTGCGTATACTACGCAACCTCCTACCTATACTCGTGGTGCCCTACAAATTTTCTCTCTCTCTCTCTTTCTCACTTGTTTTCATTCATTCGCTACTTGACCTTCCTTCCTTCCTTCCTTCCTTTTCTTCTTTCGTTTTGCAACATACAAAATGTAGTATACCGTTATATATATATATGGGTGTGTGTGTGTGTGTGTGTTCACGTAAGCGTGGTAAAATTATTAAGGTTATTAAAGAACAGAATTAATACTAATAAACAAAAGAAACTTTTCGATAATACAAATCCAAATTACATTAATTTCGTTGTAATTATATTTGTTCAACAAAATAATTTGCAACATATATATATATTATATATAAAATAAATTTATATTATATATATATATATAATTTAATATATTTATTTATTTGATATATTTTATATACCAGTTCGAATAAAAATATCTAATCGATGATAATAAGTAGAAATATTTTATTAATAACATCCCCACATTTTTTTCTTCTAATTATTAAATTATCAACTACTCTCCCTTTTAATAAAACAAATTAATATTATCCGATATAATATTAAATCACATATCATCAAATTAAAATATTTCCACCTTTGTTTTTTTCTTAACTCATCACGTACATTAACCCCTTTCCATCCCCTATTACTTTTGATAAAATTTAAAATAACAAATATAAAATATGAAGTAGGTAAATACGGAAACCGCGAAAGAGTATGAAAGTCGATTGGCCTACTGACGTACTTCGAAGTATCCTGAGGGGTCGAGAGGTCGTTGATACGTTCAATGTGTTGAGAGAACGGGGAGGAAAGGGGGAGGAAGAGGAGAAGGAGGAGGAGGAAGAGGAGGAGGAGGAGGAGTGCGCTGGTAAGCAAGACGACCTTGAAGAGCACCAGTTCCAGGATCGATGTCTGCCTCGTACACGTGTCTCGCCGCCTCCACCTCTTTATTTCCCTCAGCCCCCCTCACCCACACCCACACCCCTTCTTTAACCCTCTTCTTCCTTTCTCCTACCCCCGTTCGTCCCTTATCCCAGATCCTCCCTTCGAAAGGGACCCTGCGTCGTAGTAGTCCTTCTCCTCCTACTCTTCCTCATCTTTTCTGACCTCTCCTCACTCCCACAACCTCACCCCACCCACCCCTTTTGTGACACCACTTCTCTTCTTATTTCTCCCTTTTTGTGTGCTTGTTTTATGGACACACGCCGAGACACGTAAACAAACTTTCGAGTTCACCTCCACCCACCCCTATTCCCCTACTCACCCCCATCACCCGATCGTGAAAATCGAAAGACTAATGTTTGGAGGGATGACATTTTTTTGTGTCATTTTTTTTCTGGTCCTGTTTTGAACTTTTCTCTAACTTCATTGGACGAGTAGTTGAATAAAAAATTTAAATATGATAAATGAATTTTTAATGAATTTTTAATAAATGTATCTTATGTTTGTACGTATGCGTGTGTTGTTTTTGTTTTTAGGAGTGGTTTGTTTTATTAATGTAAGAATTTTTTGTTTTTTTTTTTTAAAGGTATGAATGGTAAGGGGTTAAAGAGTAACCCCTTATATAAAATATTTTTCATAAAAATATATATTATTATAAATATTTATAAATATTATTATTATTATTATTATTATTATTATAAAATATATTTTTATTAATTAAATTATTAAATATTAATAAAAAAAAATATGTGTTTCATGTTACAATAACTATGTTAAAAAAGAAAAAACGAAGATTAATAATAATCATAATATACAATAATAATTATAATAAATAATAATAAAAAATATTTCAAATATATTAATCATGCTTATTCTTTTTACTTGTCAGATATAACAGATAATGAAAATATAACTAGAATAATGACGATGATGATGGAAAGAGAACAAAGAGAAATGGAAAAGAAAGAAAAGGAAAAGGAAGAGGAAGAAAAGAAAAAGGAGAAAGAGAAAGAACAAGTGGAGGAGGAGGAGGAGGAGGGGAGAACTACGTTCGTTCCTAAGGTAGTCTTGAAAAAGATCGAAGGAAAGACAGAGACCTTGGAGAGGCACGTGCCACAAATGTTACTAAGGGGAGAACAGGTCGCCATAATTGTCAAAATCAATTGAGTTATATTGTCGTTACATACTACGTGTTACAACGTCGTTCTTAACCCCATTTTATATACCACATTTTCATAATAATTTATATATATATGTGTATTATATATATCTATATAAAAAGAAATATATATATAGGAATAAAATGTTGGATACAATTTATTACAACTCTATTGTGTTCATATTTTTCATCATTTTATATATATATAAAATATGTTTATGTATTTAATAACTTTATTAAAAAAAGTGACAGAAAAAAACCAAAAAATGTAATTTAATAATTACCATCTTAATTTTATTATCTTAATTAATAATAGCAGGACACAATTATTATTTAAGAATATTTTGGAAACGTTATAAATATTTTAATTTTTTTCTATATTTTTTTTTTCTTAAATATTCTAATTTTTTTCTACGATTTCTTTTTATTATTTTTTTTTATTTAAATATTAAATTTAATATTTCATTTTTAAAAATATCATTTTATTCGACTATCAATTGACGATATTTTTTTTTTTAAATATTTCCTAGTTTGCAACGAAATTTAACACGTATTTAAATATTCCCACCCACTCATTCTGTTTTAATTATCATAACCAATAAGATAAAATAAAAAGGAATGATTACAAAAATTTCGCAAAAACATACGAACACATTATTTTAATATCCAATACAAGGATTTCAATGCTAGACAATAAAATAAAATAAAATGAAAAAAATAAAAAATAAAAAATAAAAATGGAAAAACACAATGTTGAATTAATCTACATCGTCAATGTTTGGCCTTCGAATTGAACACACATAACACAAATAATACTCATGCACACACATATACATATACAGAGCTAGACAGAAAGCAACAGCAGCAATAGCAGCAGGAGCAGCAGACAAACAACACAAACACATGGAGAAATATACTCGTAACGTGGTATAATAATCATGTGCGCCGATTAGAATGGAAGACGTATACCGACGAAGATCTTATAGCTGATTTATAGCGTGACCAACGACGAGGAAGTTACAACGGAAGAAAGTCGGATTCGTAATTATTGTGCCTTTTGCTGTGTATAACACAAACAACTTTTAAAACCTGGGAGACGAATGTTGCTCTTACTGCAGCTGCTGCTGTTCCTGTTGCTGTTGCTGTTGCAGTTGCTGCTTTTTCTTCCGTACCAAACGATTACATTTTTTTTCTTTTTTTCTTTCTATTTCTAAGAGACCGATGTAATGCACCAAGAATAAGAAAGTGTTTTATTATTTCAAGTGTAATACCCCAAGATTCTTTTAATAGACTGTTTTTTGGATCTCCTTTTCTACGTAATTTCAATGATTTCGTTTGAACGCAATTTTTTATTTCTATTTTCTTTTTTTATTTTTTTTTTTATTTATTGTTAAAACACAATTAGGAAAATTATTTTCTACGATTTTATCTATTTGCAAATTTATTGAATTTTCAAATCCTATTATTATTAGGAAGAAAAATAACAAATATTTCGAGATAGCTAATTTTTATTTTTTTTTTTGACAAACCCAATATTTATCACAAAAATATTTTTCGTTATTAGATCAACTATCATAAAATACATATCCTTCGCAATTTTCTTAATTATTTCATAAAGTAATTTGAAAATTGATACTTATCAAACTTCAAAACACAACACACACATCTCTCTCTCTCTCTCTCTTTCTCTCTGAAAATCGATTCAAAAAACCAAATATATAAATCAATCAATCAATCAATCAATTATCTAATAATATCAAGAATCAATAAGAAAGAAAAACCACCGATCAAATTAAACAAAACAAAACGAAACAAAATACTAAAAAAAATCATCCTAAATAAATAAATAAAATGAATCATATTCTTTTTCATGAAAATATCCTTTTATCAATATATATTTGCAACCACAAAGACGATCCGATCCCTTTTTCCTCAGATGGATCGTGATCAAGCTTAGAAATCATTACCTTCTTCGTTTCTGCGTTGCAGAAAAGTGCATATAGTCGGGCCACGGTGAAAGCAAGCAAGCAAACCAAGCAAACCAAGCAAACCAAACCAACCAAACCAACCAACCAACCAAGTAACCAAGCAAGATAGCAAACAAGCCAATAAGATAGCGAATACTCGATGGAACCTTTCTCTATCTTTGTCTAACTAACGAAGGAGAGAGTCAAAGAAAGAAAGAAAGGAAAGAAAGAAAGGAAAGAAAGAAAGAAAGAAAGAGGAACACACGGGGTCCTGAGGGGTCCCTCTCACTTTCGCTCACCGGAGAAAGTCTGTCCGTGCCAAAGCACCTCCTCCTCCACCTCCACCTCCACCACCACAATCACAATCACCACCTTCTTCACCTCTTACACCTCTCAAACCACCCATCGACTCTGCTATACTCTTCACCCCGTTCTTCATCCTCTCTTCCAATTCCCACCAACCCTCTCCCTCACTCCCTATCTTTTTCTCCCTTTTTCTAACCCTCCCTTACTCCTCCTCTTCCTTTTATTTCTTTACTCGCTAGAATACAACAAGTCTCTCTTTCTCTTTCTGGTTGTTTCTCTCTGACTTGGTAAAAGCGCTTACACGGCACTAACGACGCTGGACAGAAGTTCTAAGCTCGACAAGATTCGCGAGACTAGAATGAGAGAGTTCTATGAGTGTGTATGTTTATGTATGTGTGTGTGTGTGTGTGTGAGAGAGAGAGAGAGAGAAAGAAAGAGAATAGTTCCTACGTTTGCACTAATGTTAGTGTACTATGTCTTTCTCATTCTTCTTCTAATTCTCTATCATCATCTCTTTCTAACTCTCCCTTTCCATCTCTCATTCTCTCTTTCTCTCTCTCTCTTTCTCTGTGTTTCTCTCATTTTATATTTCTATCTTTCTCTATCTTTCTATGTGTAACCCTCTGGGTTCCTCTTTCTTTCTAATTCCTGAACTCTCTCTCTCTCTCTCTCTCTCTCTCTTTCTCTTTTTCTAAGTTTGTCGACTGTATGTGTGTATATGGACATGTTTGTGTATGTGTATGTATGTGTGTGTGTGTTTCTCTTGTATCGTCGTCTCTTACGCTTCTGTGTGCAGTTTCTTCCACGGTGTTGCTCTCGAGCCGACAGCAACGGGGTTAATGCACTCCTAGAGCAAGCCATAACCTTAGACGGGGCTCTCGAAAGGCGCGGGAATCTCGATAGAGAAAGAGAGAGAGAGAGAGAGAGAGAGAGAAGCGTGAACATACTACTTTTCTTTTCTCTTCCTCGTACCTTGGTTTCTTTTTATTTTATTTTATTTTATTTTATTTATTTCTTTATAATAAATAATAAAAATATAAATATTAATATATATATTAATTAATTAATTATAAAATATATATTAATAAATTTAATTAATTAATTAAATTAAAAAAATTTTAAAATATATATATTTAATATATTATTATTTAAAATTTATTTATTAAAATATATTTTTTCAATATATATAAATATATATATATATATATATATATATTATTAAATGTAATATGAATAAAAAAATATAATAACATTATATACTGTTTAATCGTTTTAAATTGAAAAAAAAAAAAAAAAAAAAAACTAAAATAATTAACCCCGTTCGTCAATCTTAATACAACAAAATAGAAATTGAAAGTAATAGTTAAGTATGAAAAGAGAAATGATCGATCAATTCTAAAAGAGAAATCGAACTAGTTGCCGTCCTTTCGAGGTCTTTCATGATTAAATACTCTTCTTAGAACAACTCTCTCTCTCTCTCTCTCGCTCTTTTTATTCATTTAAATAAAAATACAAAATAATAAACTACGATTTGATAAGGAAACATAAGACCAAGAGGAATATAATCGGCCCTGAATAGCCTTCAGTACTATCTATTCGAATGATAATTTACGATGTATTTACCTACCCACACATACATACATATATTATAAACTATATATATATATACAACTTTGAAGATTTGCGTTTCCCTTGTATAAGTCAGACGGAATGAAAGTATTTCTATCTTTATCTATCGAACCGTTTCATTTAACATCATCTCTCTCACTATCTTTTTTCTTGATATTTCCTTTGGTTCTTTTATCTATCCTTATATTCATAGTTTGATTGTGTGCAAAAGAGAGAGACAGAGAGAGAGAGAGAGAGAGAGAGACTAGCTCATTCTAAACGATAAATAGAGATAGAATAAGTCGGTCCAGGGCCAACTAGCCAATGCGAATACCTTGGAAGTATAATGACGATCTTAGAAAAGTTTCGAGGCCAGTGTCTCCAACAGCCAGATAGTTTTATTAATCTAATAAGAATGAAAGAAAGAGAGAGAGAGAGAGAGAGACATATAGATAACAAGATAAATAGATAAAGATAGACATGAAACAGAAAGAGAGAAGATATATATATATAATATATGTTTATTTTTTCTTCAACAGAAAACTCAACGATGTTTCCTCTTATCATTTCTGATAACAATTTATTTGTCCTAATGTTAAATCGATTTTAATATTTATTTATTTATTTATTTATTTATTTGTTTGTTTGTTTGTTAGTTAGTTAATTAAATAGAGATAAGTTTACTA
Source organism: Polistes dominula (assembly GCF_049000335.1). NCBI lineage: Eukaryota > Metazoa > Arthropoda > Insecta > Hymenoptera > Vespidae > Polistes > Polistes dominula. Next base: position 766,708 of record NW_028300963.1, read on the forward strand.
GAAACGTTCTTATTAGTGTTTTACATTTGCAGTATTTCATTTTTGTTTTTGTATTTGTTCTTTATCGTACATATTAGAAGAAAAAAGGGTTAAAAAGGGTTGTGTTTTTTTTTTTTTTTTTTTAGAAAAAGAGTTATCGAATTTTTTTATATAAATACTTAATAAAATATTATTTTTATGATTATTAATATTATTAATTATTTTGTTTAGTTAAAACAATTTTTTTGTGGCACTCGTTTCGTTTAATTAGAATTGTCAATAATTATTAACAAATACATACATATAAAATATAAAATATAAAATGTGTCCAATGATGGATGGAATATGTGTGTTCACACACACGCACACACACATTGTAGATAGACCAAACAGACACATATATCTATGCATGAATCCTTGGCACGGAACAAGATAGCGTAGCAAGCAAGCAAGCAAGTAAGTATAGCGAGTTTAGGTTTTAGCAAGTTAGAGAGCAAACTTTTCAATGACGAATTTAACCTTCCAGAATAACCACGGATTTTTCTAATATCGTTTATAAAAAATATCAAAGAAAAAAACCAACAAAGAAAAAACGCAACAAAACCATTTAATTGACAAATTGTATATCAACGATAATATCCTAAAATCATATTAGTGAAACAAATTGTTAATGAAATCGAAAAACAGAAGAATAAAATTAAAAACAAATCTAATCCGAAGGTCTTCATCTTTCTCTTTTTCTCTAAACCTAAAATAAAATTTATTTATGAATATATATGTGTGTGTATATGTGTATATATTAGTTTGAACACGCATGCATGCCCGAAAATGGCACGAAATGAATCAAACTCTCTTTAACATTCATTTATCTATCTATCTATCTCTCTCTTTCTCATTTTCACATACACACACATTACTGCTTTAAATACATATATATGCATGAATCAAACCCGAACGTGTAATTCGTTCGTGAGCCAAAAATTGAAAGGACAATCAAATAAATTCTGTTAACTTCTTCGCTAACTTTTCATTTTTTGTTCTCCTCCATTTTTATGGTTTTATCCTCAAGAAAAAAAGATATAGTTATATTTTTAAATTAATGTTCGCGCGTGTGTGAGTCATTTAAGTGACTTTTTGTTCGGTATTTCGTCCTTGTCTAGCACGTTTCTAGATTTTTATTCTCTTTTTTTCCTCTCTCCCTTCATCCACCCCCACCCACCCCGCCCCGTCATCCTCGTCAACTTCTTCCGAGAGTTTGATTCATTCCGTTCGTCTGTGTCTCTGTGTCTGATCTAGTCTGGCTTTGTTTGTTTCAATGATTTTTTATATATTTTTATATAATTATTTCATTATCGTCAAGTGTTTTATCGTCTGTTGTTAGTTTCATTGTATTTGTTGCAATTTTCTTATATTTTATATATATATATATGTATATTTAATATGTTTCTCTGTCTGGTCTGACTTTGTTTAAATGATTTTTTAATAATTATTTTCTTATAGATAATTATTTCATTATCGCGCAACAAGTGTTTTATCGTCTGATGATAGTTTCATTGCATTTGTTGCAATTTTCTAATATTTTATATATATATTATATATTATATAATAATTTATAAAAAAAATAATATATAAAATAATATAATATTAATTAATAATATTATATAACAAATTTAATATATTATTTTATATATTATTTTTTATTTCAGTATATAATTATTATTATATGTATTATTACAATTTTATTTGTTTTTTTATCATTACCATCTACAATTATTATTCGTCAATAATAATATCCTCGAATCCTTCGGATTTTTTATCGATGTCCTCTGGTTTATTTCTTTTGAAAATAATTTATCTTAATATCCATTTTTTTTTATCGGTATATGTTATCTTCATCGTTATTATAATACAATGACCATTTTTCTGTCCCCCTACTCACCCCCCACCCCTTCCTTTATATCTCTCTATTCCCTCCTCCATCTTTCTATCTTTCTACCTTCTCTTTCTCTTACTCTCTTTTTCTCTTTCTCTTTGTCTCTTTCTCTTTTTCTCTTTCTCCTTTTATTTTTCTCTGTAATGTTACGCGAAGTGTTGAAAATAACCTCTTATGTTAAAACGTCCCTGACGAGGTGAGAATGTTGAAGAGAGGAGAGTTCGCCATGAACAACTGTGTGTTAAAGCTTCGTAATGATTTTTCACTTCCTAGTCGATGCTCGTACTTGCACTAACATATATACAAACAACACATATACTTTTACATATAAACATACAAACACACGAGTCACCTGAAGATCAAACGATCACATGATGATACTAACATAACTATTTTCAATGAATGAAAGAAAAAGATACATACATACAACAAAAATAATTTTAAAAGAATAAAGTAAATACTATATACATATATATATATATATATATATCAGTACTATGGATATGTATCGATTGAATATAATTCGTTTATGGTGAATATAGGATATTCTGTACCATTCAAAAAACCATTCAAAGTTTGATGCACGCCGAATATATTATATATGTTATCATTATTATTAATATTATTATTAATTATATATATTTATATATTATATATTATATAGTATAATATATATTTTTATATATAATATATTTAAAAGAATAAAGTATATATTCTGTATATAATAATATAGAAAGAGAGAGAAATAGTTTATTATATAGAAAAGAAATAAACGTGTATTGTTATTTTACTATAAATATATATAACCAACGAACCCACCCACACCTACACCCATACATATACATTTTTATATCTATATACAAATATAGATATCAGTTTTGCTAGACTCTAATGCATATGTCTATTCGATAAAATTAACAGTAATAATAATAATAATAATAAAAATAATAAAAATAATAATAATAATAAGATTGACTCATATGGGGGCCTTCAAGAGCAAAAGAGGGGCCTTGATTCATGCCCCGGGCAAGGCAAAGATCTCAACCTCGATAATCCAACGTTATTTATTTCTCTCTCTCTCTCTCTTTCTCTCTTTCTCTCTCTGTCACACTATTTTGCTCTCTTTATTTTATGTTCTTTTGTTTATTTCAATTGGTGGTTTAATCTTTTCTCTTCATCCCCTTCTCCTTATTACAGATTCAATCATTTTCCATGTAATTTTGAATAATTGATCAACCCTTTTCCTGTTGTTAACAAGCTTTACATACTTTTTTTTCATCTTTTTTTCTATTTAATTTTTTTTTTTGTTTTTTCTATTACAAATTGAAAATAAAATGAAAGATTTTTAAACGAATGAAGACAGTTTGTGTCATTTAAAAATTGAATTATTTAAATGTAGTTAACACACGTACAATTTAATGTATTATTTCATAAGATCATACTTCACAGGTATTTCATATGATGATTTATAATAATTTTATTTTATTATTTGATTTATCGATTGAATAATTGTATTTTTTTGTATGGTGAATATAAAATATTCTGTAACGTTGCAAAAATCATGTTAGATGCATATCGAATATTGTTTTTTTTTTTTTTTTAATTCTACAACGATTAATTTTGTTCCGTTCAATTCAATTCAGGTGTATTAAATTTTCAAAATAACAAAAATGTACAAAGATTTGTGCAACATTTGAATAAAATCTACGAATAATGTTTTTAAAGTTTTAAAAGAGAAAAGAATGACAAAAGAAAAATAAGAAGTAGGGGGTGGTTGTTCCCTTTTAACATCTGTTCAAAAACCCACGTTATCAAGGGAAAGAGAAAAAGAAAAGAAGAAGAAAAAAAAAAGAGAAGAACCATTTACTATTTTTTGTCTTTCACAAGGGACACGTTTACCCTTCGTTGAAAATATATGCTCATGTGACCAATGAATTTCCAATATATTTTTTTACCCACAACCACGACCACCACAACCACCAACATCACCCATCATTTATCATTTATTCTTACAAACATCACCCATCATCTATCATTTATTCTTACGAACATCATCTAAATATCATTTTTTGAAATTTGTATCATTTCTTTTTTTTTTTTTTGACACTACAATTAGTATCTAATCTTGTGGTCATAAGTTGAATATATAAAAATCTATCAAATAATTAACAATACATATATAATTAATTAATAATATAAATATAAATATATATATATATATAAATATAATATACACAAATTTTATAGTAATGGTTTATCTTGTAAAATAAAATAATAATTATTGAAAGAAATAAATTAGAAACAAATTACAATACATATATAATTATTTAAAAAAAAATATATATATATATATATAAATTATTATTAATTATAGAATATTATTATAATTTTTTAATCTCATAGAATACCAAAAATAAAATGAAATAAAATAATAATTATTAAAATAAATAAAATAAGAAATAACGATAGTATAACAAATATTATTTTATAAATCTTTATTAAAGTTCACTTTTAATAACACGATTATGAATGAAAAAAAAAAAATAAAAAAATACAAAAATAAAAAATACAATAACAAAAAATTATGATTTCTTTCAAGTAACAACAAAAGACAAAGTTACTATTACTATTCCAAAAGATATTTTCTTTTAGATTTATTTCGATTTACCAAGCCTCGTCATTGCGTTACACTTTTAGATACGCGCATAAAGCAACAATATGCGAACTACTTATACTAATACTATTACTATTACTACTACTATTATATGACGATGACGGATAACACACTTCCATGTTAAGAAAGAATAAGAAAGATAAAATATATACGTATAAGCATACATATGTGTTTATACATATATATTTATATACTTATATGTATCTTCAGTAGTGGGTGCATGTGTATGTGTGTGCTCGCGTGTTCAAGCAAAAGAGAACTTCCTTGAAGACGACGGTCACTTTTCAATACATTCGATGGACTTGGTTGATAATCATTTTGTTTGAGTTAAACTTACGTTTCTATTGACTCGACAACTATTGCAAATAATAATAATAATAATAATAATAATAATAATAATAATAATAATAATAATAATAATAATAATAATAATAATAATATATAAATAAATGTATAATAAGTAGAAGAGAAAAATAAAATAAAATAAAAATAAAATAACATTCATTTTGAAATTCTTTATACGATTTCTTTTTTATGCTTCTTTTTTTTAATTCCCCCACCCTCTAATTTACCCCCTCCCGTAACTTGCACACATTCTCTCTCTCTCTCTCTCTTTCTTTCTCTCTGTCTTTTCTTTATATTTTTTATTTTGTAAGAGTATAATATACACAAAACAATATTTTACGATACACGTGCAGATTTCACGAATAAGAAATACAAAAATAATATATATATATATATATATATATATATATATATATATATTATAAAAAGAAACGAAGGTCGTTGACGTCATAGTTTCGTCATTCGTCTTTCGTTGTAGTTGGTCGTTGTACGTCCTCGCGAACTTGTAATTAAAACTTAACGCTAATAAATAGAAGAAAAAAAAATAATAATAATAATTAAAAAAAGGATATATATATATGTGTGTGTGTGAGAGAGAGAGAGAAAGAGGAGGCTTGGAAAGATACGAAACAATATGATGATAAATCAATGTTACTTTTTTTTCTTCTTCTTTTCTTTTTTTTTTGTTACAAATTAAATTAATTTGCCTTAATTGTTGCGAAAAATGGAGATTCGCGTGAAAAAAAAAAAAAAAGAAAAAAAACATATGTGCGATTAATTTAATTAAATCTGTAATTCTATATGTGCAGTAGTATTTTAATGATATTATACTAATTGAATCATTAAAATAACATTTATATTAACTCTCGATATATATTTTATAATTATTAAAAATTAAATAATAATAATAATAATTATTATTATATATATATATAAAATTATTATTATTTATTAATTAAATTTTATTTAATTAATTTTTATTGATTATTATTTCTATTATTATTATTCTTTTCATTAATTTTTATTAAAATTGATTTATTAATATAATTATAAGATAAAATTGTTTTTTTTTTTATTTAAATTAATTTGAAATAAACCAATTACGTACCCCCTCGTAGTTTTTGTCAGAAGGAAAAAAAGAAATATTTCTTTCCTTCTTTTTTTTCGTTTTTTTCTTTTTCCTTTTTTTTTTTGTCACCAACTTATCAACCGTGGAAATAATTTTAATTCGTAAAAAAAGAAAAGAAAAAAAACATATAACACACACATACACACACAAATAATCGCGTACGAGAGAAGAACAAAGATCCATATAAAACCTGATACCCGCATGTATCCTTTACGATTAATCGTGGAAAAAAAAAATTTATTGAAAAAACAAAAAGAGAGAGAGAGAGAGAATGGGTGGATTGAGGGGTGGGGTGTATCTCGAAAAATAAATTCACAAACACACGAACACGAATATATATATATATATATATATATATATATGAGTATTATACACGTTACATAAATGAAAAATCGCATATACGCACGTTTACACGCATGTATTCCACAAGTTTACTAAATTTATTCGTAAATATTCTTTACTGTATTTTTAAAAATACACACACAAACTTAAGAACAAATAAAAAATAAAATAAAACAATAATTATGCATGCAACAAGAAGAATTGTCGAAAAAAAAAAAAAAAAGGAAAAAAAAACGCGTACAAGTTGCGAGAGGGTGGTGGTGGTGGTGGTGGTGGTATTGGTGGTGGGAGTTGAAAGAATGTTGTAAAACACTTTCGTAAAATATGTAAAATATGTAATTTATGTAATAACGGTAGCACACACTGTTTATCATCGCAAATTTGTTTTATCTTTCCAACAAGATAAAATACAAATACGAGTCAGGGGTGTTACTGTGACGCTTACAAACGACATTACGATAAACTGTATTACTTGGAAAAGCACAAATTAAATACATAAATAAATAAATAAATAATACAAAAAATAAAATAAAATAAGAGAGAGAGAGAGAGAGAGAGAGAGAAAGAGAAAGAGAGAGATGAAAGATACGTAGAAATATTTTCTCTTTTTATTTTGTTCTTTTAATCAAAACGTTGCAAACATTTTATTGGAAATTCAATGTATTAATTCATTCGTTCGTTCTTTTTTTTTTGTATTTATTTTTTGTCCAATTATATTTTTTTTATAATATTGTTTTTGATCTAATCGTGTATCCAGATATATTATTATTTTTATTAAAAAAATGTATAAAAAAAAAATTAAATTATCGAGTTATTGTAGAAATTTGTCTCGTATTATATTTGTTGATATTTTTTTTAACAATAGTGAAATTAATAATACACTAATTATATATATATATATATATATATATATATATATATATATATATATATATATATATATGTGTGTGTCTGTATATGTGTTTAGATTCATTAAAGATCAGCGTGTTAACCTAATTAATTAATTGGTAATGAATGAATATAAAAGACACGAGTATTCTACGAAGAAACTGTTTCTCAGTGTCACGTACAAGTTCGTGATCGTGTGTTGACTAATAAAAAGAAATAGAAAGAAAAGAAAAAGAACAAGAAAGAGAAAGATTTACTTTTACTCCTATTAGAATTTCATGATACAATCCTATTGATTTCTAACGCATTTAATCTATCAACAAGAAGAAGAAAAAAAGAAAAGAATAATAAACACTTACACCTACTACACAACTAAACTATACAAAAAAAAAAAAAAAAATAATATAATATAATATAATATAAGGTAAAATTTTTATATTATTATTATATATTAATATAATTTGTCAAACATTTGTATTATTAATTTAATTATTATTAAATAATAATTTAGATATTAAATAATATAATATATAAATTAAATAATAAAATAATATAATATATAAATTAAATAGTAAAATAATATAATATATAAATTAAATAATAAAATATTATAATAGATAAATTATATAATTTATACATTATATTGAATATATAAATTATTTCTAAATACTACATTTATTTAATACTCGTATTTAATACTCTTATCTTTTGCGACTATTAAAAAAAAAACATAAAAGATAAAAAAGAAAAAGAAATTATTTCAGAAAACATTTATTTTCTATATATTATACTTTATTTTCTAATTCGAAGCTCAGATATCTCGTGTCCTTCGAAAATTACTTAGTAATGAAACTAAACTTATGTATCTAACAATGAGTATTAAAAAAAAAAAAAAAAAAAGTGTGGAAAATTACTGACCTATCGAAAAAAATTAACGTCAATTTTGACCCCGGAGCGAATATCGTTTTATCAAAACACGCGAAAAGTTTACTATAGGTGTGATGTATGTTTATATATATATGTATGTGTGTAATAAATGGTAACAATATACGACTAAGCGCATACGGTTTCGAAGGTAAACGGTTTCAAGGTCCACCTCGACGATGTATTATAATTTGCAGCTGGCGAATAATTGTTTAATCATTCGCAACAATAATAACATTTGATTCAGCGTTATCCTTGCACGCTTTCAAATGAAGCAATCGATACCTGAATTCGTCAACTTTGGGATTACTAAAGAAATTTCGTAAAAAAAAAAAAAAAGAGAAAAAAGAGAGAAAAAGAAAAGAAAAGAAAAGAAAAGAAAATTAAATATAATTATATGTAAAACAAATAAATATTCACAAGAGTAATAATAAGATAAAAAATTGTCATAATAATTGACGAAGAATATAACAAAAAAAAAAAAAACAAAAAAAAAGAAAAACAACAAAAACAAGAAAAATAAAAAATAACAAAAAATATGTGAAATTTCAAAATATTTTCTCTTTCTCTTGCAAAATTGTAGTTTTTTTTTTTTTTTTTTTTTTTTTTTTTTTTTTTTTAACAATGACGTGCGTGTGTAAAGTGTTTTAAAATATTTCAAAAATATATTGGAAATGATGAATAAAACAACAAAAATGATAATGTTAAAATAACCATGAAAAAAGTTACATTTTTCTTTTTTCTTTTTTTTTTTTTTTACTTATTTTCTATTTCCTACTACAAAGTAATTTGTCACACGCTTAAAATTGACTTTCGGCAATAATATATTACTTACATGTAAGTACAATGTATAACGCGTACACGATTATTTACCCATATATGTATACTTAATTATCTATATATATATATATATATATATTATACATATGTATAATGTTGCATATATATGATAAAGTATAATCAACAGTATAGCACTAGAAATGATTGATAGTTCAATGTTGGGGCTATGTAAATGATGAAGACTCGTTCGATGAACGTGGAAAGCTAAAAAGTATATACACATTCACACATGCATACATACATACATACATTTACTCACGCACGCATACAAATGAATGTGAATACACGTATCATATATATAAACATATATCATACATATACTATATATGATGACCTATATTTCGAACGACCTCGTAACCTGTCACCGAACTTGACCGTAAATTTGCCTCCTTGCTACTACTATTACCAATACCAATACTAACACTAACACTAATACTAACACTACCACCACCATCGCAATGCACGCGATAGTCGATCACCTTTTACATACCCTTTCTCTACTTCTCTCTTTCTCTTTCTCTTTCTCTTTATTTCTTTCTGTGTTTTTTTTTTTTTTTTTTATTTATATTCACTTCATATTCATCACTTTTTTCTTTATTGATTTTTTTTTTTTTATACTACAAGAAAAAAAAATCAAAAATTAAGATATTATTTTTATCGTAAAAAAAAAAAAAAACAGTTAAATTATTCAACCGAATCTAACTGATGAATAATTTAAATAAATATATTAATAAATAATTATTATATAATATTATTCATTATTATTAAATAATTAAATTATTCAATCAAATCTAACTAATGAACAATTTAAATAAATATATTAATAAATAATTCTTGTATAATATTATTCATAGATGAATTCAGTATATTATTTTTTTTCTTCTTCTAAATATTATTATTATTATTATTATTATTATTATTATTATTATTATTATTATTATTATTATTATCATCATCACAAATTGTAATAATTTTTATTATATAATAATATGTTACATAATATATTTTTTATAGAAAAGAAAGGTACAACACGTAATATGTTTTATAAAATATTCTAATCTATGGTGTTGTATATATATTTTTCTTTTAATACAATAATTAATACATTAATTAATCATATTATGCATGTATTTGCAATAATTAAATTGTTAGTTGATTTATTACGAAAAAATTATTATTGTATTTATATACTTTTTTTTATTTGACAAATATTGCATATATCGTGTCCTTGATAAATTTACTTGCAATTATTTTTATTATTTTCTTATATATATTTAGTATTATTATTATTATTATATATATATGCAATATACGATTATTATTTATTACATGATGATTATAATAATAATGATATTATATAAATACATAATTCTAAATATAAAGTATATTTATACTTATAAGTAACACGTGAAACTACTTTAATCGTTAAAGAATTTATATCTGATAAACAAAACAACAAACAAAGAACTTGCAAATAAAAATGAATTTGTTAATAGAAAACAAGAAAAAAAATTACTCTATTAAAAAATTAATTAAATTTTAATTAATTTAATATTAATTAAATTTAATACAATTAGATGTAAATATAAAATATTATAAAATAACTGAAACAACAATTTTTTTTTATAATCTAAACAAATTCTATAAAAATCATCTTAATCTAAAAATATCGAAAAAAACAAAAAATATATTAAAGTAAACAACGATAAAGATAAAAATAAATTTGCGAAAGTATAAATTAACATATATTTAATCTAAAAATCTAAAAATATAAAATAAAAAGAAAAAAAAACAAACAAACAAACGAATAAAAAGATATTGAAAGATACACCTCGTTGTTAACGTCCCTGACCATGACCGTATTTTTCATGGTCCCCGGAGGCGACCTACGCAGGGCTAGCACAAACACACTTACAATATTACGTCACGTTAACAACACACAAAACAATACACATACACATACACAAATCCACAAAAACACGCTAAATAACCATAGGTTGGACAAACCAACGTTTCTTATTAAAGATCTCTTTTTACCTTTTGAACAACCATATTATAGTTAAATAAAAGACTATACTTAACTACTACTTGTACCAACCACACTATAATAAGAAAAAGAACATCAGCAATGGGTTTCTCGCACTACTCTTCGAAGGTCACGTATTTACTTGCCATGCTTTTGGCCCATCAAAAATAAAGTTTCAAAGTAAAGGGAAAAAGGTAGAGAGAGAGGAAAGGGAAGGGAAAGGTAGATAAAAAAAGGAGGGTGAGGGTGAGGGTAAGGGGGAAAGATGAAGATGGAAGGGGAAGAATCGGGGGAACAACGATGACGAAAAAAGAGGTGAAGGAGGGAGGGAGGGAGGGAGGGAGAGGAAGAGAGGGGAGTGGGGGATGAGTTGGTGCAGAACCTCGGTTATAACACTCTCTTTTTCTTTTGCTAAAATTTTATACGAGAGTCAAGGCCCTGGCCCAATTTGGGTTCGTAGAACCCAATCTTGTGAGGATAGGTCACACGTATACCACTTTTATAGTTATAAGATATCACAGTTTGTGTAATACTATGTATATATATTTGTGTACGTGTGTGTGTGTGTGTATGCGTGATTGCGTGAATATATATTTGTGTGAGTGAACATGCGTGTCCCACCATTCCTTCTCGTACTTTTTTATCCAAGCATACTCTCGACGTAAGGTCATTTACTTTTACCCAACCAGTCGTGTCCACCTTCAAGGTTCCCAAAACTCGTCCTTAACTCGTTCCTCGATGCGATATTGAAAGTCTGATCGAAATTATTTGAAAATGAGTTAGTGAGTGAGTGAGTGAATAAGAGAAGGAATAAGAGTCGGAGTAAAAGAAAGTATATATATATATATATATATATATAATAAAAAAGAGTATATGATTTTTTTTGTCAGGGACACTCGAAATTGTATATATGGGCCGCGAGGCTACGGGGCCCTTATAACACGCCACCGTGATATTTATTGAACGTATACCAGCGTAATACTAAACGCACGAACGCATACGTATGCATATGTATATACGCATACACGTACACACACCACGGACAGTTTTGGCCCTCGGCCCTGAGCGCTTTGAAGGTCGCCACGTAACCGGTCGACGATGAATAAGAAAGAACCAGTGGTGATGGTTGTGGTGGGGGTGGTAGTGGTGATGGTAGAAGGAGAATCAAACGATATAGAAAGAACTTTGCGCGCGAATATTTTCAATTCTTCTTTTTTTTTTTTTTTAACTTTTCTTTTTATATTTAATAATATAATTATTAATAATAAAATATCATTAATAATTAATAATTTAATGATTGTATTTAAATCAAAGACTTTTCATAAACCATCTCGTGCGTATATTTATATTTTTATTTAATAATTAATGAATTGTATAAGATTACTGATATTTATATATGATACGTATATGTGTGTGTTCATATGTTAATTAAAATATGAAAATCTCTAGTTAATGAAAAAAAAAAATATATATATATCTTTTCTTTATGATTAAAAATGAAATTAATTAATTTTGTAATACTTATAAAAGTATATTCAGATATAAATAGAAAATAATTCCATACGTACACATTTAAATATGTTTAAATATTAAATCCTAATTAAATATAATAATTATTCTATCAATATATATATATATATATAATTAATGTACGTATTGATTTAATAATTATCCAATAAATGAGAAAATTTGAATTAAATTCATTTTTATTCTCCTCTCTCTCTCTCTCTCTCTCTCTCTCTCTCTTTATATACATATATATATTATTATAACACATTTGAAATGTAAAATAAATGATTAAATCAACACAGATCAATTTTATAGTTAAAGTAATCAAAAGAATAGAAAAAGTTTAATATATTAAAAGGTCATTTGGTGTTACAAGCCAAAGAAATGATTTGATGAAGTATGTATATGTGTATATATATATACATATGAGAAAAAGAGAGAGATAGAGAGAGAGAGAGAAAGAAAGAGAAACATGTAATTTCAGTGTCCGAAGGTTAGCCTAGGCTGAAAATACGTGTACAAAATATAGTTTGTGCGTCTTATTTTCGCCTGTACGAGTACGCAAGACGGACAGAAACGCATTTATTCTGTGCACCGTATGCGTTCTACGATGTTTATGAGATCACAGAAAAGTAAAAAAAAAAAATGATTTTACAAAGAGAGAGAGAGAGAGAGAGATAAAAGTAGAAAGAGTGTTTTTTTTTATTAAACAAATTTATTCATAATTATTCGTTTCAAGTTTTCATTAAAAAAAAAACATAATTAAACTTTTGATATATTTATGGATAATACGTGATAATATTTAATTGATATTTTATAATATTTTTAATATAATAAATAATGACAAAATTTATAATAAAAGTAAAAAATAATAATAATATGAATTTTAATCGTAAAATTTATATCAAATAGATATCATCTTACAAAAATTAAATTAAATACAAAAATTACAAAAAAAAAAAAAATTATAGACGATTGATTTATTTCCAATTTAAATAGTAAAAATAAAAAGAATAAATTTAAATAAAATAAAATAAAATAAAATAAAATATGATAAAGTAAAATAAATTAAAAATAAAAGCTGAGAAATAAAATTAAAATAATGTTAAAATAATATGAAAAATAAAATCAATGAAAAATAAATAAATAAAAACAGAAAATAAAATTAAAATAAGAATTAATTCGATATATTATTCACAAATCTTCGATCAAATAATTAACTTCGATTAAATATTAATACAATACTAATAATAATAATATTTTAATTGATCGTAAAAAATAAAAATAAAAGTTGGTGGAAAAGTAGAAATAAAAATCAAACGTTCGTGAACGTTGTGAAAAAACCAGCGGGGGGGAGGGTGTGGGTAAAGAAAAAAAAATTAAATAAATAAATAAATAAATAAAGGAAGAATATAAGTTAACGCAGTGTACAAGTTTAAGAGAGAAGGTTTTTTTTTCGTAAGTCAACACCCTGTGGTACACCGAACTATAATGCTCGATCACTTCCTCGATCGTATGCGATTACCGCCAGAAGAGAGTCGTTTATTTTCACCGGCAGTGAAATACCTAACTCTTGCTTACTTGCTTACTTGCTTTGCTTGCTTGCTTTGCTTCGCGTACCTTCGCCACTTAACGAGAGTTTCATTTTCTCTCGTAGAAAGAAAGGATTCTATTAGGTAATCACCATCGCGTTAAATCGACGTTTCTTCCTTTTTTTCTTTTTTCTCTCTTATTATTTTTATTTTAATTTTTATATTTCTTCCTCGTCACCCAATCCCCTTCTTTTGCTCCACCATCACCAATATCAATAATTTATAGAATAAAATTTTCCTTTTTTATGGTGTAATATTGAATTGACTTATTATAAAAAAAAATGGGTTTTTTTATTGTTTAACCTGTTAACTGGGTGGGACGTATAAATACGTCAAACGTATTGGTTTACAGTTGAAGGTACGAATCTTTGTAATTTATATATAAATAAATGAAATATATATATATATATAAACTATGGTTTTTCATTTATTTTAAGCATAATTAAATATATAAAAAATAATAAATAAATAATTAAAAAAAACACAACTTAATTAAATAGAAAAATTTCCCTTTTTTTAAATAACAGGATAAAAATTTCATTGAAATTTGAGTAATAAGTTGAATTTAAGTAGTAAACTTACCACGAAAATATGAAGAATCCTTAACGTGACAAAAACAAATATCTTCTATCGAGGATCACCAACAATATTTTTAGATAATTCTTCCACAGATGATAAAAGAAAAATAAAAATGCATATAACCAAATCAATTGGATAACTTAAAATAGTAACTATAACACTTATTTTTGAACTTTAGTTTTACTACACCTCAACACCATCGAACAAGTCTCACAAAATTTCCTTGATTTCTTCAAATAATTTGTTTGTTTGTCTCTCCCTTCTCTCTTCTCTCTCTTCTCTTCTCTCTCTCTCTCTCTCTCTCTCTCTCTCTCTCTCTCCTTCTCTTTTTCTCTCTTTCTTTATGTGTATATTTCTAGTTGAAAGCGTTAGAAACGTAACGATTCGTAAAGATAAACAAACAAACACGTTCCTAGCATGAAAACGATGCAATTTTCCACGCACTTTAGTTATCTATAATTTCTGTAATAATATCATGAAAATGTTCTCAACTTTCATACTTCCTCTTTTTCTTCTTCTTCTTCTTCTTCTTATTCCTCTTATTCTTCTTTTACTTCCTTTCTTTTCCCCCCTTGTTCTATACGAAGTAATAGAAAACAAAAAATGTTCAACACAATTTGTTTACAAATTTGATCGTAAACGTAGTGTACATAGATATAACTCAAGTGCACTACTAAAACGCACTTGCATAGCGTCGGGTGCAACACTTTATCTCAAGATGCAAGTCCACACAAAAAAAATCTCTAACACAATCTTTCTTCTTTCTTCTTTGTCTCTCTCTCTCTCTCTCTCTCTCTCTCTTTTACTTTCTTTTTTTTTTTAACTCTATCTCTTTCTGTCTGTCTGTATGTGTCTACCTGTCTGTCGGTCTCTTTCCACTTTAACTGTCCGGTACGACACTTGGTATAAAAGGCACTATATTTCAAGGGTTTGCTTACACAAAAACACTCGCGAGTACACGTACACGCACATACATATGTGTATAGATATATATCTTTGTCTTTTTTTTCTAGTTCCTTAACTACTTAAATAAAAACAAGAGAGAAAGAAAATAAAATGTCCTTTTTCCTGATTCACACGAAAGTATTTTTTTTTTAAGTACCGTAATAACTTTCTTCGCGATATCTATCAAATTGATTTAATAACTATGAAAAATAATAGAGAGAGAAATGTAATTGATAAACATTGTTCTTTTTTGTTTTTTGTTTTTATGTATCATAAAAATATATACACATTTGAAATAAATGCACTAATTTCGGATAGATTCAAATTATTCATTCGTTAATTGTAT
The DNA here is from genome assembly GCF_049000335.1 of Polistes dominula. Taxonomy (NCBI): domain Eukaryota; kingdom Metazoa; phylum Arthropoda; class Insecta; order Hymenoptera; family Vespidae; genus Polistes; species Polistes dominula. Next base: position 782,759 of record NW_028300963.1, read on the forward strand.
TTGTATACGTTGTAAATGTTTTACAAAGTATCGTAATAATTGGGAGAAGAAAGAATGATAAAATAAAATATTATCAAATGTGTGAAAATGGAGAAAGAAATAGTTCAACAAATAGAAAAACAAATAGGACACTTAAATAGTGTTGTACAATTATATATATCAGATAATGTGTTCGTTCACTTCGTCCCACCGATTTTCTTCCTTCACTGTTATATGTCACTTCCTGTTACTACGCATTGAAATAAAATAATATAATTTAACTGTTACGTTACAAAAACAAAAAGAAACTGAGAAATAGAGAGAGAGAGAGAGAGAGAGAGAATAAAATAAAAAAATAAAAAATAAAAAAATAAAACATATTCTTTCTCGTATATCTTATTATTAAAAATATGCACCCCTTAATTATACTAATCATAAATAAAAAATATATATATATAACAAGGACCAAATAAAAAATTAAAAAAAAAAGATAGAATTTTTAAAGAACAAAATAGAAAAGTAAAAAATAAACTAAATAACAAAACATAAATAATATAAAAAAAAAATAATAATAATAACGTAATTATATATTTTTTTCTATAATAATAAAATTTCCAACACTGCCTATCACCCTTTTCTTCCTTTTATTCCACCTCCTCCACCACCTCCTTCTTCACTAAAACCTCTTTTCATAGTTCACACCAAACTAAACGCGCGACACTATACCACCGTGAAATTTGATACAAAATTTATATATATATATATGGCTATCTAACACATGTATACACATTTACATACATATATCTATATATAAAAAGAATAGAAAACAAATGTTGTATAAAAACGTACACGTGGTATATACAATTGTAAATAAATAAATAAATATATATATATATATATTATCACTCTCTCTCACACACACCCTCTCTCTCTCTCTCTCTCTCTCTCTCTCTCTCTATTTATCTCTCTCCTTTGAGTTTTATTTTTTTCAGTTAAAAAAGAAAAAAAAAATTTAAGAAGTAAAAATCCAACGTACGTATGACCAAAAAAATAACAAAAAGCAAAGCACGAAAAGGGAATAATAACCGAACGTAACGCGCGAACAGCGAGTCTCGGTTTGCCTAGCCTAGCCGCCACTAAACGCCACTATCCTAGGTTAGACACACTCGCGACACCCTCCCACTCTCCCTCCTCCATCTATCTTTATCCCCCTCCCTGTATCTTTCTCTCTTTCTCTTTCTCACTTTCTGGTTCGCGCATATCCATCCTAACGGCGCGCGGCAAGGCGTCTCTGCTCGGAGTCTATGAGCGTACACGAGAAAGAGGGGGCTGGGGGGTGGGTGGAGGGAGGTTCGCACAAGAGAGAAAGAGAGAGAGGAGGAGCGGGAGAGTGAAGTGGGGTGGTAGAAAAGACGAGGAGAAAGAGGAAGAAGAGAAGGAGGAGGTGGAGGAGCAGGAGGAAGAGGAGGAGGAGGAGGAAGGGGAGGAATAGAAGAAGCATGGGGTTGGGATGGGGTGGGAGGTAAGGGGGGAGAGTTACACACGCCGCGTCGTGGATTCGGTGAGTCGCAAAAGTGGGTGGTGGGGTGGGAAGAGGGGGGAATCGTAAGGCCATAGCCACGGCCACCGAGTAGTCGTTCGCTCGTTCGCTCACGCACACACACACACACACATTCTAAAATCCTAAGAGAGTGTGGGAGAGAGAGAAAGAGAGAGATAGATAGGCACGTGTGCGCTCGCGTACATTTGCGAGATGATCTTCGAGCGGCCGCCAAGCAGCGAGCTCTCGATCTTGTACTCACTCGTCTATTGAATCATGCTTGTATATTATAACTGTATATATGGGTTGTGTGTGTGTGTGTTTGTCTATTTTTTTTCTTTTTGTTAAGAGTGAGAGAAAGAGAGAGAGAGGGAGGGAGAGAATGTCGGGTGAGTAGTAATACGCTTTTATCTGTTCCTTCTTTCTTTATCTATTTCGGTCTTTTTCTAGTTCTTTTTTTTCTGTTTTTTTTTTTTTTATTAGTTTCAATGTTAACGTTCAATTGTAAGATAGTTTTAAAACAGCGTTATAATAGTTAGGATAGTAGATTAAAAATGATCGATTTTTTTTTTTTTTTTGAAAATATTTTCACGCGACTTTGGATTTTTCTTTTTTCTTTTATTCGATTTAATTATGGAAAATTATTTAATATTTTGATAAAAATGTTAACTAAGGTTTTTTCTTCTTTTTTATTTTAATTTCTTTTATATTTTTTTTCATTGGTTTCTTTCTTATGCTTCTTCATTGGTTTGATTTAACAAATTTAATCGATTTAAATGAATGTGATCTGTGATATAGATAGATAAAATTTTGATTGTCTATTATTAAATATTATTTTGGTTATTTGTTTTTTGTCTGTTTAAAAATAATCTAAAAATAGAATTATTAGAAATGTGAGATAAATTCTATAAAGTATTTTTTTTTTTTTTATTATATCTTCCATATAGATTGTAAATGATACCTGAGCCTAGGCATACGTGACACGTTCGTATATTTGTATGAATATTTATTTATATATATATATATGTGTGTGTATGTGTATGTATATATATATGGTTAAAAGATGAAACTTCTAGTATGGAATATTGGGGAGAGTGCACTAGAGAAACGTGCTTAGAGTATTTTACTAGCTTTTTCCTTTCCACTAATATTTTTTTCATATCCCTACTGAGAGATATTAAAAAGGGAATGACAGACAGAAAAAAACGAGAGAGAGAGAGAGAGAAAGAGAGAGAGAGAGAGAAAGAAAACTCATATCTTTAAAAAAAAAAAAAAAAGAAAAAATTCTGAAAAAAAAGAAACCGTTCTTTAAACAAATTTCACAAATGTTTTTGGTTAGTTGTGCAAAAAATTCAATATTAATCCTTTTAGTGCTATGAACGCATATATACGTGTTTTTTTAATATTAATTTAAAATATTAATTATTAAATATAATTTATTATTGGAATATGATTAATAATAAACTATTCCCTTTCGATAAAACATTTTAGGTAAAAATATTCAGTACTCAAAGGGTTAAATATAAAAAAAAGAGAAAAAAAAGAAAATAGAAAAATAATATTACAATATCTATTATTTTACATTATCCTATTCTTGCTTGTTCAAATTTAATTTAACAAACAAATCGATTCTCGAAATACAAGTGGCAACAAAAAATTTGCAAAAATTCGTTCATTTTATTTGTCATCAATGATGCACGATACAAGAATGCACTTGCACATTTATCTCTTCCTTCTCTCTCTTCTTCTACAACGAAGAGCTTCGATTAACTTTAGTTTAACTTTTTCATGTGATTTGATGGAAGAAAATAGAAAAGAAAAACCCCTTCCCTCAAACACACACACATACACACACACACAAACTAATGAAATCTTTAGATCATCCTAAATTATTCTTATCGAGAAACGTTAAACCCTGCTGCATATATATATAGATTCTACACATATAGATCGTAGAAAATAAAAATAGTAATTACACATAGCTCGATATGACTACACGTTATCTATTATTATCGCACTATTAACATATTCCAAAGTAATATTAAACTTATCTTTCTCGATATCAACGACTGTTATCAAAAGCCTCTTGAAACCTTCAAAATGAGACTGTTATTATGAACAAAGTATACTTTTTAACAGGTCATTTTTCTTTCATATACACATACATACATACATATATACATACATACATACATATACAAATTCATACAAAGATATGATCGATAGTATATTTATAATTCATAATATTCATATTATATTCATTCATACTTTTATTGAATCTATATATAAAAAAGAAAAAGAAAAAAAAGTTATAATAAAAAATTACATATAAGTATAGAATATAATTATTTTAAAGATACGACAAATATAATATGTAATATCGTTTACACACGTGTAATTATTAATTAGTATTATACTACTTGATGTATTATTGATATTAAAAAAAAAAAAACAAATGTGTTAACCTAACGTGTACAAAATAATATAATTTAATTCAAATAATAATATAAGTAATTTAATTAAATTAAAAACAATATTAAACTATTATTATTTTAACTATTATTATATTATTTATATAATAAATTATATTATAATATATTAATAATTATTAAATAATAATTAATATAATATTACTAAATATAATATTATTAAATATTATATAAGAAATTAATATTATATATTAAATATTATATTAAAATAATATAAGAACAATATATTACAATATTTATTATATATTTATATATATATAGAACAAATACCTCTATACTTCTCTACCCATCCACACAAACACAAAAACATACACAAACTCATACAAAACGAAATACGATCGATCGTTCGGAGAAAGGTAGAACTCACGTTCGCGGTCTTCGTTGGGTTCGGGTCGACGTTCTCTCGCACCTCTCTCTCTCTCTCTCTCTCTCTCTCTCTCTCTTTCTTCCTTTCTTTCTCTGAGAAAGAGAAAGAGAAAAATAGAAAAAGAAACAACTAGAAAGATAGAGAAAGAGATATACTACAAAATAGAAAGAGATAGTTAAACAACCAGGTAGAATGCATACACACACACAAATATATATACATACATACATACATACATGTATGTATAAATAGGGCTTAAGGGTAAAGCATAGGAAGTAGTGGTGGTCCGTGTTTGGTCAGACGAGTTAATCCACGTTCGAACTCTTTCACCTCCCCCTTTTTGCACAAATCCAACATACAACTAACCAACCAACCATCCAACCAACCAACCAACCAACCAACAAACCCACCACCACCACCACCACCTACCCCCTTCCCCAATGCATTTTCCTTCCTTCTTTCCACGAAGTTAATCCCCACGTTTGCGCATCGTTCACACTTTCCTACCCCCCTCCCCACTCCTCCTCTTCTTCTACTACTTCACGCCTATCCTTATCGTATTAATTCAACCTCCCCTTCCCCTTCTGCTACCATCCCCCCCCGCCTCGTCACCACCCCCCTTTCTCTTTCTTCCTTTCTTCCTTTCTTTCTTTCTTTCTCCGATTAACTTCGACACGGATGGTGGAACCGATTTATACTTCGAAGACTTTCTAACGAAAGTGCAAGTATTTTCTTCGGATACAAGCAACCAGACACCAACCATGTTGTTATAACCAAGAGAAATAACGAGTTTAGGCGCGTAACACGCCTCAAGACGCGACTTTCGCGCATTTTCCGCGGCTTCCTAACTGGAAAGGGGTGGAGGACGAGGAGGAGGTCGTCGAACGCTTCCTGGGGGGATGGGAAGAGAAGGGAAGGAAATGGGGGCTCTATTTCTATCTTTTTTTTCTCTTTTTTTTCTCTTTTTTTTGTTTTTATAAGTATTCGTTCGAATTTCTATTTACGTTTGATTTATTTTTGTCATTTTTTTATTTATATTGTTTGTATTATTTATGTGTGCGTGGGTGTAGCAGTGTGTTGGGATATTTGTATTTTTATTTGTATATATTTTTGTAATAAAATTTAATTTTATTTTTATCCTAATTTACTCAGTATATATACATACATATATAATAATATATTATTATATATATTAAAATAATAAATAAATATATATTGAAATACTATAATATTAATTATATTATTGATAATATAATTATATAATATAATAATTAATATATTATTGTTCGAGCATTATGGTAATCGAACATACGTCAATTTTATTATCTCTACGAATAAAAAAAAAAGAAAAAAAGGAATAAAAAAAAAATACTAAACTCATGGGCAACACTTTAACGAGTGAAGATAAAAATGAAAGGACGAAATATAAGTTACCATCACTACCATCACAATCAACCTACCATCATCATAACCGAGGTCTCACTTATATCACCGTTTACCAAATCGTAACCTTGACCTTCGTCTCAGTTAGCGCGACCATATTGATGCTATAAAAAAAAAAAAAAAAAAAAAAAACCATATTCTCTAGTATTCGAATAATGGTGACACCCAAGCCCCGGAGGCGTTTTTAAAACCGAAGGTCTTTTTCACCAATCACAAAGAGAGAAAGAGAAGGTGAAAAGATTTCTCAGCAGGTAAATATATATTATGCGTTCGTGACATAATTTACACTCACAGACAAAATCTAAAATATTATCGAAAAATATTATTCAATAATTCAGTAAATGTTTGTTGTTTTTTCTTTTGCAAAAATAATGTCGAAATTAACAATAATCAAACAATAATATTCATCTGACATATTAGGGTAATATGTTAATACGTTTTATTTCAATAATAAATCGAAAAGAAAATTTATCTGCCATATTATATTTTTTCTTTTTGATTCAATGTTTTTCACAGTATATACTTAATAATTTTATTTTAATATTATAATTAATATTCTAATATTAATATATAATAATGATTAATCGATACAAAATTCGTCGTCAACGAATATTTTAATACTTTAATATACCTATCATTAATAAATATTTATAAATAAGATACATATTTTTTATGTTAAAAACCTTGAAGAATAATCTTGATGCAATACTATAAAAAAAAAAAATACAAAGAAAATAAGAAAGAAAAAAACCAAGAAATTTGTCATACCATTGAAAAGAAAATCAAGAAAATTACACCCCCCCATAATAATAAAGAAAAAAGAAAAGCAAGAAGTGAAGAAAAATGACATCTTTTCTAGTCGAATTTATTTCAACAATTAATTGTCTTCTTCGTAAGGTAAAACTTCGTAAAACAAATTCTTTTACTTTCTCTCTCTCTCTCTCTCTCTCTCTCTCTCTCTCTCTCTCTCTCTCTCTTTAATAAATATACTTTTTCAACAAGACTTAAATTCGCTGAGCAATAAATTTCCAAAAGCTCGTTACGCAGAAAGCTTTTTTATCACCTCACATCCCCCTGTCACTCCTTATGACACGAAGCATCAAAGCGACCAACCAACCAACCAACCAACCATCCAACCATCCAACTAACCAACCAACCAACCAACCAAACGGAATAAAGAAGAATGAATCGTATGAACTGATAGCATAGTTTGCACTCGCATTAAATCTCTGTCGTGTAAACGAGATTTACCTGTATGCGTGCATATCACTGTATATGAGAAAGGAACCTAAAAAGAAAAAAGAAAAAAAACAAGAAAGATAGAAAGAGAGAGAGAGAAAAAGAGAGATTGGATTCAACATGTAAAAGAGTAAATGCATACACTTATATATCGTGTCATGTTCATACTAAGTTTAATAAACTTTCACTCTACACTGCACTGAACTGCACTGAACTGCACTGCACTACACTGCCCTGTGCACACACTCACTCACTCACTCACTCACTCACTCACTCTCTCTCTTTCTTTCTTTCTATCTTTTTTTATTTCTATCTTTTTTTTTTTTTTCTTTCTTTTGCTTTGTTCTCAAGTCATAAATTCGGTAACTTCCACTTCACCTCCTCGTCCTCCCCCTCCTTCTACACCTCCTTAATGATCGTCCCTCTCCTTCAACTACTCGGGACGATCACTTACGCGAAAACTTATTGCAGGATGCACCAACAGGAAGAAGTAATGGATTCTAACGTATAAATAAATGCATCTCCCTTGAAAGAAAAGAGAGAGAGAGAGAGTGTGTGTGAGTGTGTGTTTCTCACTCTTCTTCAACTTTGTGATATTCTACGTTCTATGCGTGTTTTATATATTCAATGTATATTCAACGTATATAAATATTTGTGTGTGCATATGTTTGTATGTGTATGAATATTGCGTGGGATGTAGGAGCCATTACTGAAGTAGATAGAGAAGTGTTAGAAGAACGCAATGAATTTAACGAGGTTAACAAAAAAAAAAAAAAAAAATCCTCTTTCACCTCTTCCCCTAATCCATAAGGCTTCACACAATGCATTGATCTTTGTCTTTGCATTGATATATGTGTGTAGTGTTTTCTCTCCCCACTCTCTCTCTCTCTCTCACTCTCTCATTCTCTCACTCTCCTATTCTTTATCTATCTATTTATTTTAGTTTTTTTTTATTTTATATAAATGTGTTTGAATATACGATGCATACTATGTGAACATTATAACGTAGGTAGTGGTAATTATATATTTTGTATGATTATTTAACTTTAAATGATTTTTATTTTTCATTTTTAAGAGTATAATTATTTATATTAATTTATAAAATTATCAATTTGAATATAAATTTAGTTATATAATTATTTGTTTAATTAATATTGTGTTTAAATATATATATATATATATATATATATATATATATATATATATATATATCAATTACTTTTAATTTAAATTTATAATATACGTGTGTCGAAATTTTGTTATTTAAATATTCATGTACTTATATATAATAAAATAATAAAATAAATAAAATAAATAATAAACAAACTTTATATATATACGTAGATAGGTTGATAAGTTTTGAGCTTATACAAATGTTCTATTTATTTAATAAACGTTAAGTAGCATGTGCATAATAAACTTCGTTCTTACGTGCATACATACATCATACATAGATACACACACACAGATACAAAAAAAAATGCATAAATTTATTTATAATACTACTCGTGTTTTATCTGGCCAATTGACAAAATTTAATGTACGAACACGTAATGAAACATATAGAAATAAAAATATGAATGAAATAAAAGACAGTATATATTGTAATTGTAATAATTTACATAAAACGTATCTTGTGGTTCTTGTTTTTTTTTTTCTTATTCGTTCGAATATTTGTACGTATAAAAAAAAAAAAAAAAAAAAGAGAGAAAAAAGAAAAGAAATATGAAAACACTTGGATCGATTAAAAAACGATAGTAGTAGTAAAGGAGTAAAGACGTGAGACAGTTTTGTCTCCTCGTACGAGAATATCTAAATATAGCAAGGGTGTCCGATAAAAATACAACGTTCTAAAGTTCGTTCTATAGTCGTGACTATTATTATTATTATCTTTTAACGCGGGAAGAAAAGTCACGTTGGAGAGAGGAAAAAAAAAACAAAAAGAAAAAAGAAAAATAATAGAAAAATCGAGATTAGATTTTTTTTTTTTTTCCAATAAACCTTTCGAGTTATCCGAAGGGTAAGTGAGTAAGTAAGTAAGTAAAAAAAAAAATAAAAAAGAAAGAAAAAAAAAGCACCATACAACTGTTTTCTATCGATGTGTATTTTTATGGATTTAAAAAAAAAAAAAAACAACAAATTAAACTTTCCAGTACTTTTTCTTTTTATTGTCTAGACTCAAGACTTTTCAACCTATCATCTTATAACAAATATCGAAAAAAAAAAAAAGAAGAAGAAAAAACAAATATTTCTCAAAATTAATGTATATAAGTAGTATTGAAAAAAAAACAAAAGAATAAGAAAAAAACATTTGTAAAATAAATCTAAATGTTTGTTATGCAATTTGTATTTTTTTGTTGTCGTGGCTCTTTTCAACTCACCCTCTTTTAACAAATATGGAAACAAAAGTATTTTACAAAATTAATTTATGTAGTATTGAAACAAACAAAAAAACATTGGAAAAATAAATATAAATATTATGCAATTTGTACGTATCACCCTAACATATAACTTGATATTAGTATATTTATATATATATATATATATATGTGTGTGTGTGTATAAGATGATCGATTCTCCGTTTAAGTAAATATTCCTTGAAACTCGACAAATGGTCCCATCGTTTAAGGACATACTCTCACTTTTCACCTTCCATTGGTGACGAAGTATAAGAGAAATCAGTAAAATCTATCATTGCAAATTCTCTATGCAATATTTTCTCTATATATCATCTTCTATATATTATTTATATTTTAATCTTATATTCTTGTCAATGTATATTTAACATAATAATTATACTTATTCATTTATAAATATATGAATAATAAAAAGAAGAAGAAGACAAAATTAAAAGAAAAGAAAACAATATTCGTATCACCATTTGTCACGTGTCAATTTAAAAAAACATTAATTTCTATCAATTAGAAAATAATAATAAAATAATCCTTAATAAAAAGATAAATAAGAAAGTAAATAATCTTAAAAAAAAAATAAAATAAAATAAAAAAATATATATTTCTACGTGAAATATAATTTAAAAAAAAAAAAAAAGAGAAAAAAATTATTTTAAAATAACAAATTAATTATCAATTTTTGTTTTGTATAATTGTCAATGTTTACACGTTCACAAATGGTTAAAAAAAAAAAAAAAAAGAATGGAATAAGATTATTATTATAATTAGTATAGAATTTACATTATTAATTACACTAATATCCGTAGATAATATTCCGTGTAGTTATGATTATTCATTTATTAAATAATAATCTCATCTGATTTGCAATTACAACGACACATTTTTTTATTTTCTTCGTTTTTCCTTCTACTTTCTTACCACCAATCAACAATTTAACCTTTTAATGTATCTAGTGACGGGGCTAGTGGCCAATATTTGGGCCAATGTTAAAGTCAGCAGCTATGACGATTGCCTAATGCTCGCTCGAGTGCTTCGATAATCAACACGAATGAGTAAGAGAGAAATAGAGAAAAAGAGAGAGAGAGAGAAATAGAGAAAAAGAGAAAAAGAGAGAGAGAGAGAGAGAGAGAGATAAACCATTTTCTACAATACAAGGCAATATTTAATCAATATCTACAATTATCGTTTCAAACTAATAATAATTAAATTAGTAATTAAATATTATCTATAGATCCTAGTTTTGTTTATCTTTTTCTTTTTTTTTTTTTTTGTAACATTTATACCGATAACGATGACAGTGACACGAATAGTAAAATAATTCAATTAATTGTTATATTATTTGTTGTATTATCATTGAAATTGTAAAATTAATGTTTTTCAAATTTTATCACGTAATTTTACCACACACGTTAATTTATGAAATTAATGAAATAATTTATTTTTACCACGCGTTAAATGATTAAAATAGTAAAACATTTAGTATTAATTATAATTAATGAGATAAAAATTTATCTGAAAAATTATTATAAAATTATTATTATTTGGCACTTGAAACATTTGTCTCTTATCCAACCAATTCGCACTTCACTTTCGTATTTTGTATTTTTAGGCCACACTAAACTTCGCTTTTGGCATTCACATCCAAACAATTTTTAGTTTTGTTAATCATATTTATTACAAATAACATTACATTAAACTTCTTCTTCTTCCTTCCTTCCTTCCTTCCTTCTTTAAACTAAGATAATAATAATTAAAAGAAAAGACAAAGAATAAAAAGAAGAAGAAGAAGAAGAAGAAGAAGAAGAAAAAAAAAAAAACTTTCCCTTCCGATAAAACGAGGATAACACCATACTGCCTTGAATTCGCACGGTATATTAAAATTCTTGGCACGAGTCCGACTTGTTTCTTTCATTCTTTCACATTTCCTTTAGTTTAGTTTAGTTTAGTTTAGTTTAGTTTCATTTCTATCGAATCCAGTTCCAAGATGTTTATCGTTTGGCCCTGCCTGTTAAATTACATCTTTATATCTACAAATACAAAACACGAATACGATTTATGTGATTGCTACTTGAATTAATACTCATTCGAACACATATATAAACATATAGATATACATATAAACGTCGTAGTAAAGTAAAATGATAATTTGTATTATAAACTCAAAAAATATGACTATATATTCATAAACGTTTATATATATATATATATATATATATATATATATATATATATATATATATATATATATATATCAATATGTGTTGCGTGTTTTTGTTGTAAATGATAATTTGTATAAATGCAAAAATATGCATATACATTCACAAACACTTATGTGTTATAATATATATATAATTATAGTATATTATAGTATACTCTTATAATATAGTAATTTATAATATAAGTTATATATTATAGTATACTTATAATATGGTAACTTATAATATAGTAACTTATAATAGAGTTATATACATATATTATAGTATACTTATAATATAGTAACTTTTATAATAGTTATATATATATATATTATAGTATACTTATAATATGGTAACTTATAATTTTAGTTATATTGATATATATAATATGATATAATCATATCAATGTGTATTTGTGCTATGCATTCATTGAATGTAAAAATCAAATTGGATTCTCTCATAGTTTTGTCGTAGTTATAGTTTTGTAGTATTTGATGCTAGTTGTTGTTGTGTTGTTGTTGTTGTTGTTGTTGTTGTTGTTGTGGTGTGCACGTAGCTCGCGGCAAAGACAAGAGAACACGAGCGCATTCGTTCAGTCTTAATGTCCGTGCTTGGTGACCCGTGGTGCAAACTAAACCCAACGGAGAAAGTTGCCGGATACTTTCTCGTAGCTCCGTGCTTGCTGCCTCCTTGCACACCAACAAGAATACGATGCAATCGTTTTAAACGGTCTCCTGTATCGAAGAACCCAAGTAAGTACTACCTTCTCTACTTCTATTCAACTTCAAGTAGAAGTAAGAGTTTTCTTTTCATCTGTGTAGAACCGTACAATACTTTATTTCTCTTTTAACCTTTTGTTTTCTATTTCTTTTACTACTTTTTTGTTTTATTTAATTTGATTTTTTATCGATAATTTATTGTATTGGAATTGTTATGAATTAAAATAACATTTTAATTTTGTTTATTCATTGATTCGATAACAATATTGTGTATTATTTGATTTTTGTTTCTCTTTTTTTGGGTAGGTTTCTTTCAATTGTTTTATTATTAATTAATTTCTAATGAATTTATTGTAATTAATTTGGAAATAATTTTACACGCAATTTATAAAGTTTGAAATTTTTCTATATATATATATATATATATATATCTTTATACTTCAAAAAAGGACTATTTGTAATATAATAATACACAATATATTGTAATATATATTAATTTAATATTTTTTATTATTATATTTATTATTATATTATATTAATTTATTATTATTTAATGTATTATATATTATATATATAAACTGATAAATATTCAAAACCTATTTAATTAAACCATGGATAAAATAAGAAACCAAACAAAAAAAAAACAAAACAAAAATCATTCTATCGAATACTTATATCGAATAAATTATAATAACCGATTCAAATTAAAATCCTATACAATTGACTATAAAACGAATTAAACGTAAACGTAAACGTGTATAAAATACAATCTCCTCCCCCTTAACAAAAAATAATTAAAAGAAAAAATACAACATATACACATACATATACCTACACACACATATATATAAGAGAGAGTGGAGTTTGAGAGAGTTTGATGTTTTATAAAAATGTCGGACCATTCTTAGCGTGTCTCCTCTCTCTCTCTATCTATCTATCTATCTATCTATCTACCTATCCCTTTCTCTCCCTTTCTCTCCCTTTCTCTCTCTCTTTCTTTCTCTCTTGAGAGTAAAGCATTAAAGGCTCTTCGCGGACCAGCGACTTGATTTACTCGTTCGAGGGAACGAACTCGCCCGGCACTTACGCTTTGCTAAGGTATAAGCCATACACCTCTCTCTCTCTCTCTCTCTTTTACTCTCTCATTCTCTCACATATATATATATATATACATATACATACACTCTTTTTCTCATTCTTTCTCTCACTCGTTCGTTCACTCACTTACTCACTTACTCTTTCATTCTTTTTTGCCTGTCTATCTTTCTCTTTTGTTCTCTCTCTCTCTCTCTCTCTCTCTTTCACTCTTTTTCTCTTTCTATTTCTTTCTAAGGTTCTATGTATAACCACGCTATTATGCTCGCAGGTAGACCGCTCTCGCGCATAGTCGTCGTAGGAAAATCTTGGTCCTCCCACGCCTCTTCGTTAACTTATTCATGGGCATAGCCCGCGGTGGACCATGATGAATCGAAGTCTCTCCACATTCTCTATCTCTATTTCTTTTTTTTTTTTCTTTTCTTTTCTTTTCTTTTCTTTTCTTTTCATTCTGTTCTTTTTCTTCTTATTTTTCTTTTCTCACTCTCCTTCTTCTATCACTTTTCATAAAGAATAAGGAAAAATTCTCTACACTAGTTTTACTTTTTATCTTAATACTCTCGAACATAATATGTACATTGTTAAACATTACTGATTATAATGAAATATTCAAACAAATAAACGAAATAAGTTAATTGTATGTTTTCATGTATGTTTTCAGACAAAATTGTAATCCTATTTAAATATACAATAAATGAAATCATTTCTATCATCTATCATATTTATCATAGTTTAAAAACTCTTCAAGAGTATTACTGTTACTCTACTTAAGGATTGATTGCAATTGAAACAAAATAAGTTGCATGTATCATTTTAAAGAAAATTGTAATCTAATATAAAATAAACAATGAATCCATTTCATTCATCCAATTCCATCATCTCTCATATTTATCACAGTTAGAAACTCTTACAGAACTATTATATATACTGTTATTCTACTTAACAATTAATCGTAATGAAATATATTTAACAAAACCAAAATTTCTCAATGATAACAATGCAACAACGACAACAACAACAACACAACAACAACCATCCCTCCCTTCCTCCCATCCAAAACATAAAAATTATATTATAATTTATTTCTAATTACTCGACCTAGTTTAGATATAGAATAGGACACTAAGAGAAAGCACGTAAATCTTAACATGCACATTTTCTCTCCTCTCTCTCCTTCTCTCTCTCTCTCTCTCTCTCTTTCTCTTTCTCATGAATAAATTAAAAAGAAAATGATATCACCTGAATCAAAAGTATGTTGGATAAAAAAAGATCATTCGTCATGAGCACACACACACACACACACACACACAGAAAAATAAATTAAAATGAAGAAATATGTGGTTTTAAGTAAAAATGTATGAAATAAAAATAATAGAAGATTAGGGTGGAGTATCCTAAGATTGGTTTGTAAGCATTCGTCTTCTTCTTCTTCATCTTCTTCTTCCTCCTCTTCGTCTTCGTCTTCGTCTTCTTCTTCTTCTTCTTCTTCTGGGCAACGAAGCGTGACGTAGCATTCGTGCAATAAACTCCGTGTGACGTCACTCATTCGATGACGTGTGGTCAACCGCGGTCAATGCACCAGCCCGACGTTTCTTGCAGGGCACTATAATGCTCGGTTCACCGGCCACCTAGATGTGTGGGTTCGTTCACGTATACAATCACAACGACTACTACAACTACGACGACGAACTGCAACGCGATGCACGTGCGCGCGTTACACCGCAAAATACCGGGTGTCCGTAAAATATAACCCAACGTGTTCTACCTACATCTTGCAAATCTTTTAACTCTAATCCCTTCTCCCCCTTTCCTCCTACTCCTCTCTTTCTCTCTCTCTCTCTCTCTTTTCTATCTCATTCATCTTGTAATACTTTAATTATAATCCCTACTTGTATTCTAAACATTTCCTTTCGTCCATTTTTTTTTCTTATTTATTTTTTTTTTAAGATAATATACCTCGACAAATATTTCATTAAAATAATTTAAACTGTTTCTTTTTTCTATTTTATTTTTATTAAATTACTATCATACTTAATTCCACTTGCATTAAGTATATTATTGAATAAAATATTCCAAAATAAAAAAAAAGTAAGTTTTTTAATTTCTTAAATAATTTATATATATATATATATAATTAATTTATTAGATTGAAACTTTTAATAAAATATCATTTTATTTTATTATAATATTAAATATATGTTTTATTAATAATATATTAATTTATTATAAATAAAGTTTTATTTTAAATTTAATAAAATATTATTTTCAAAAAAATAAAAAAAAAAACAAGGAAAATAGATTAAAAATTAAAACGTTTTGTTTTTTTTGCAATGATCAAAGACGAATCTATTTTAATTAAAAAAAAATAATAATAATAATAATAAATCTTCCCTTTCTTTTTACTCTACCAAAGAAAGAGAGTAAATGAAGAAAGAAAGGGAATAAAGGACATGAAAGTTTTGTTGTTGTCACGCAATCATCCACCTCTTCGTGGTCCTTTCCCCCTTCCTACCAACCCACCTACCATCCCCCCCATCGGAAAAGCGTACACCCACGCTTCTTCTTCGCCCACACTAACACACATACAGGTACATGTGTACATGTTATATGCATATATACACACAAATACATACACACGAGTTGGCACACTCCTTTTTTATCCAAAGGTATGGGCTATGTAGTACGAGAGAATAAGAAAGAAAGAGAGAGAGATAGATAGAAGTCGACTAGTAGTAGTAAAAGCAGGGAATTATCAGACAAGTAGAAAGGTCCACGGAGTGGTCGGCCGTGTCCTGATAATCAATGATCTCGCTCGTTCGGTTGCTCGTTCATTCGCGCGACCTCCTCCACCTCCTCCTCCTACACCTCCACCACCACCCCCTCCTTCTCGTAATAGTGCACGCTAACAGATGATTCTTTTTTATTTCTAATAACGTAGAAGAAAATTTAGAACAAAAATGAAAGAAAGAAAGAAAAAGGAAGATAAAAAATAATGGAAGAGAACAAAAAAAACATAAATAAAATTGGTGATGATCTCTGTAGTAATCTATTTTTAAAATATGCGGGGATATATGTGTTAATTTATTTTAATATATATATATATATATATATATATTGTTTGTTATTTATTGTATACATACTAGGGTACGTTTTAAACGTACGTTTATAACGTCACGTTTATAAAACTGTGAATTTTTTTCTTTTTACAAATTAAGAAAAATCTTTTTGGTATTAAATAAAAAGGAATTTTTAATCGATTAAAAAATTATTTTTCTTTAAGTTAGGCATCATTGATTTTTAATTTGATTTATATATTCATTCGTTAATAATAATCGTTTATAATATTTCTAATAATTGTAATTATGTATTGTATTTACTACACTTTATGAACTTTTTAATCGTTTTATTAAAAATTATTTTGTGGTTTCTTTTTTAAAAAAAAAAAGTTAACTGAATCGCGTAAAAATGTAGATTTATGTTTAAAATAAATTTATTAAACGAAAGATATTTTTATATTTTTTCACCTTTCTCTTTTATGTTTCTGATCATAATAACGTTCCTTCGTAACACTCGGAGATTAGTACGAGTAAAGAAATAAATAAAAAAAAAAAAAATAAAAAAATAAATAAATAAATAATTATATCAAAGTTTTATTTGTGTATATAATATAATATAAATGATACGAAGAGAGAAATGTGAGAGGATTATAAATATGAAAAGAGATAATATTTAATAACGATCATGCAAGAATTTAAAAAAGAGAAAAATAATCAATCGTACGAGTAACTCGGTAAACGATTTTAATAACGCTAATAAAATTATTATTATTATTATTATTATTATTATTATTATTATTATTATTATTAAATATAATTATTGTTGTTATTCGTTAACTTTATATTCTCTCTCACACTTCTTCCCACTCTCTCTCTTTCTCTTTCTCTTTTTCGAAATATAATAATCTTTTCTGCGTTAAACCGTATCAACGATTAATTATAAAATCAAATCATTCATTTCAATATATTAATTGTAATAAATACAAATCATTAATGAATATTAATTAAATAAATGTAATAAATTATATATATATTATTATTTATTAATTATTCATTTATAAATTAATAATAATTATATAATAATTTTATTATATATAATATATATAAAAATATTATATAATATAATTATATATTAAAATATTACATATATTATTATATTATTATATTATAATATTATATTATTAATTTATAAATGCATTGCCATTATTTTTTATTCATATACATATGCAATGCATTTATAAATTAATTTTATTAAAAATAATTAATATCAATAATATAATAAATGGGTATAATAAAACAATGAAACATAATTGAAACAATACTTGAACAGTACGTGTCGCTTATATAAAACACGTAATAATACAAACAATTCGCATAAGCGAGAATCCTTTCGAAATTTTCGTACATTTACAAACAGTTTGAACAAAAAACAAGGAAAAAAATAAGAGAGAGAGAGAGACACAGAGAGAGAGAGAGAAAGAGTGATGAACAATTTTTTGTTCAAAAAATTGTCTGAACGATATTCTAAAACGTTGGCAGATCTAATCGTCGGCAAAAGAAACAAAATAAGCTTAGACAAGCAACATTTTTACAACGATGAAAATTTAAACAACCAACACGTACGTCGTTTTTGTTCTCTTGCACATTTCACACACACATATTTCTTTTTATATTGAAAATATTCAAAATAAAATTACAAAAATTCCTAACAACTGACTCGATCGATTCGAAAATCGATAGAAATTACAACATTTGACAAAGTCGATAGAAAAAGAAGAAGAAGAAAAAATATATAATCATAGATAATCAATTATTTCCAAACGTTATCAACAGTTAAACATAAAATCAATCATACAAATCAATGAAAAACATTCCTAATTTTAATAAAAACCAATTACGTTTATAGATGAATTAAAATTATACATTTTATTAGATAAATTTTGTTCTTTATGCAAGATTACTTTTATAAGTAATTATTTTAAATAAATCAATTTTTTTTAATAAATTATTGTAATTTAAAATAATTACCCTTAAAAAATTACTTTCCCTCTTTATAAAAAAAAATAACTCAAGTTGATTGCAAAAGGTGGTAAATCAAATTGACACAAAATCTCGTTAATAGTTGACGAAGGGGATTTTAATTTTAAAAGAGTTCGAAATATTTGTCTTAAGAAAAAAATGGAAAAAATAATAATCATAATAATAATAATAATAATAAAGAGAAAGACTTTTTTAGTTTATAAGGCTAAGGTAGACCTTACAACGTGGACAAGAAGCAAGTCAAGTTGAGAGGCGCGGACGGGCGGTCAGAGACCCCGCAGGGACGGCGCAAACAGTACAGCATTACCCACTCGGTCGTTCTATCGCAACCTGGACCCAACAATGCTCAATAACCCTAACCGACAACCTCTCGCGGCACCTTTTATCCGATAACGTGGAAAAACCTCTCCTCTTACCCTTCTTAAACACTCTCTTCTTACCCTTCCTACCCTTTCCTCACACATTTCCCTCCCTTCCTTCCTTCCTTCCTTCCTTCCTTCATTCCTTCTTTCATTCCTTCATTCTGCACTCCCACTAAACTATTTATTTTATTTTAATTTTATCAGGAAACTAAAACACATTCGAAAATTTCCCATATGATTTTTATTTTTTTTTTTTTATTAGGAACGTTGAATACGAAAAATCGTGCGTACGATTTAACAAAAATTAAATCATAATTTTTCTTTTCATATTTTCTATATATATATGTATATATATTGTTTAACATTTGTTATTGTAATGTATTTTAATTCTCGAGTATAATAAAATCTATAATATTTTTTTTTTTTTTTATTTTATATCTTTCATTCCTTTTACCTCGGATATTAAAAATTACGCAAACTCGCGAAATGAAAATATGAAAATATTTCCATTTTAATATATTCTATGAAAGAAAATCTTACGATTTAATAAAAAAAAAAAACATTCAACATATATATTTTATTTATGTTATTTTAAATTTGTTTGAAATTTATACGAGAGAGAGAGAGAGAGAGAGAGAGAGAGAAAACTTTTTGTATTTTATTTAAAACAGCATTACACGAAATAATATATATATATATATATATATATATATATATATATATATATATATATATATCGAAATGATCATTTATAAACGAGATTCTCTATTATTTTTATTTCCGCAAAATAATTTTATGTATTTATATCAATTTAAAATGAAAAAATTAAAAAATACAATGTACGTTTGTTGATTACGAAATATAAATCTGTGGAATTTTATTATAAACGAGATACTCTCTCTCTCTCTCTCTCTCTCTCTCTCTCTCTCTCTCTTCTTGTCTCTCTCTTTACGTTTATTTTATTCGAATAATTGGTAACAAGTTTATACATGTAAAAATGTTTTAATTGAAATGCACGTTACGAAATACGTATTTGAAATTCCCCATACGGAAAGTTTAATATATTCGATTTAACTGTATGGAAAAACAAACTCGATGAAATTCTATCTATCCAACTATCTCTCTTCCTTTTCTCTCTCTCTCTCTCTCTCTCTCTCTCTCTCTCTCTTCTCTCTCTCTTTCTACTTGGACGAACGTAAAAGTGCTTTAATTTCGACGGGACTTTCTCTCGTGCATGGTACGTCATCGACGTCAGTACGAGCTGCGTCTTTTCTCGTGTGCATTACCATCCATATTACGAAAGAAATCGGTAAACACCAATTTTTTCCTAGATACAGAAGAACTTCCTTAAACCAAAAAAAAAAACAAAAACAAAAACAAAAACAGAGAAAAGGGAGAACTAAAGAAAGAGAGAGAGAGAGAGAGAGAGAAGTGAATAAAAACAAACACAAATTCGAGAGAGAAGAATAAGAGAAAAAAAAAAATCTAAGAAACGAACGAAAATGAGAGTAATTTGATGTGTATGATATTTAAATTGATACCATCCTCCCTTTTATTTTTTCCTATCAATAATTCCGATATCACGTGGTGATCCATACTAATTCGATTAACTAACGTTGAAGCTACAGAATTGGCGGGAAATCTTTCAAATTTTCTCTGACAAATTTTGTGTTTCTACAAAAGACTTGAACAAAATGTGAACGTTAACAAAAATAAAACTGTTTATCGTTATTATTATTATTATTATTCTTATATTAATTGCAATACTTGATGCAACGACGCGTCCTAGTCTCGCAATTTCACAGGGTCAACGATCCCTCTCTCCTCTCTCTCTTTCTCTCTCTTTCTCTCTCTCTCTTTCTTTCTTTCTCTACTCCTCCTCCTCCTCCTCCTCCTCCTCCACCTCCTCCTACCCCTCTCTCCACCCGTTTTATCCCTCACACGATTTCACCGAATTCTCGTAAAAAATTCTCTTGCGAAACTTACAAACTCCTTTCCTTTTTTCTCCTCTCTCTCTCTCTCTCTCTCTCTCTCTCTCTCTTTCTGTTTTTTTTTCTTTTTTCCCTCCAGAAGAGCACGCGTTTTCCGCTCGAAATAAATTCCAAACGGCGAATCTAAGAAACCGTAAGGGAAACCCAATATCATAAGGCGTAGACGGTTAGTACCCTAACTTCCTCTCTTTCTCTGTTTCTCTCGAAGTCGATCCACCTTCTGGTAACATTATCCACTGCCCCTTGGTACGTAACGAACAAACACACGCACACAAATATCCACGCACATGAACGCGTGTAACGTTGATATAATAATACACGTAAAAAGAAATTTTATATATTGTATATATAAAGATAAGTGTTTCGTTTGAAAAACAAAAACAAACAAAAAAAAATAATACACGTTTTATCAAACCTACGATATAATATCCTATAATAATAATAATAATAATAATAATCATTATTATTATTATAAAAATCGATCTAATCGGTAATATTACGATGTTTGATAAAAAGAAAATAAATAGATAGAAAAAAAAATTAATAAATAATAAATTTGTTATTTCACTCACCAATGAAGAATTCTTTCTGCCATTCGAATAGAAGGGGGATGATCCTCGATAATTGAAATCTTCTCTTTCTCTACTTTTGATTCCGTTTATCCACAAAAAAAGATATGCCAGAGATGAAATAAATGTTCCTGTTCTTCTTTGTAGTGTCCCTCTTGGTTATTGGTTGTTGGTTGTTGTTGAATTATCGATAGTACTCACGAATAGTAGTCACCAACTGACAAAACACTCACACACTATTAGATACACCGCCCTACTGTCGCAGGGATTCATGTTCTCATATTTTCTTTTATCCCTCTCATCTAATCGCGATACCGTTTACCACACAATGTATATATTATTTATACATATATATATATATATATATACGGTGAAGACGAAAAAAAACACGAGGAAGAAAGAAAGATACAAGTCAAATGATTAATACAAATTTGTAATCAAATATACTACCGTGTAGTATAGAAAAAAGAAAAGGAAAGTACGAATGAATGGAAGGAAAAAAATGAATGGATAAAGTGGAAAACTCGAATCGCGAGTTTAAAATCGGAATAGGAAGAACACACCACAGTCCGTCCCTGACAGTGTTCAAGCGCGCGAATGCGAATTCGAAATCCCCGTACGGAGTACTCCTCCTCACTCCTATCGCGAGTTAGGTGAACGAATATACCGGTGAGAGTATATGTTGTGTTGTTGTACATATATATATATATATATATGTATGTGTGTATATATATATGAGAGAGTAGGAGAAAGAGAAATAAAGAAAAAGAAAGAAGAGGACTGGTACGTTACGTATACATATACATATATATATATATATATATATATATATATATATATATATATATATATCTTCTATTAGTATATATGAGAAAGAGTAAGAAAGGGAAAAAGGTAAAGAGAAATAGAGAGAAATAGAGAAAGAAAGAAAGAAAGAGAGAGAGAGAAACTCGAAGCCGGCGGCACGTGGTCGTTCGCGATCGAAAACACTTTCGGGTTATACGACGTACATATACATATATATATATATATACATATATGTGAGTGTAGGTAAGTAAGTAAGCAAGCGAGCGAGCGAGCGAACGAACGAACGACTAAGAGTGCGATAGATAGATAGAGAGAGAAAGAGGGGGTTAAGGGAGAGGGAAATAACCCACGTTGTATATTTCGCGTCTTTCTCTCTCTCTAGATGCTCTGTGCTGCTTGTAATCGCGCGTCCGACTGAGCTCAGAACCGAGAACTCACCAAGTCCCCTGCTGGCCTTCTCGCCTAGTGTCGCTCTTCCTACTCGGCTGCCTTCGTCACCCTTCCCCCACCCCGATCGCGAACCATACCAACTTGCTTACTCGTTCCCTCCCGCACCCACCCAACCAACCCGCCAAAGCTCTCCCTTTACCTCCCTCTTACTCTCTCTCACTCATTCTTTCTCTCTCTCTCTCTCTCTCTCTTTCTCTCTGTCGTTCGAGAGAACCTCGCGAAACTCTTCGCCACGATCTTACTCTCTCTCTCCCCCTCCCCCTCCTCACCCCATCCTCCCTCTCACCATCCTACTCTTTCTACTCTCTTCATCCAGTACACACCGACTACTATCTCTCCTTTCTCTCTCTTTCTCTCTCCCCTTCTCTCAACGATATCTCAGAGCTCTCTTTTCCTTTTCATATCTACATCCCCTCTCTCCCTTATATATATACATATATATATTATATATATATATATATATCTTTCTCTCTCACTTCTTCCTCTTCTTCTTCTTCATATTATTATTATTATTATTATTATTATTATTTTTCTTTTTTCATTTTTTTCCTCTCGCGACGAATATGCACATACGTGTATTCGTGTATTTTTGACCTATGTGTATATATAATATATGTATATGTATATGTGTATATGTGTATGGGGTTCGTACAGCACAAAATTACGTTCGGGAAGACGTTTTTGGTTTGCGAGAGCCAGATGTTGTGCTCTTCCTCGACGCGAAATACTTTCATAATCGGTCGACGCAGCGCGTGCGTGCGTGCGTGCGTGCGTACGTGCGCGCGTGCGTGCTTGCGCTCATTCGTTCGTTCGTTTCTGCGTGCGAGCGCATGCGCACCAAGTGTCGCCTTACGACGCGCGCGGGACTCCGTACCGTTCGAATTTTTTCTCCCCTCTTCCAACCCTTTTTCTTTTCTTCTTCTTCTTCTTCTTCTTCTTCTTCCACCATGAGATATTTTATACACGTTCGAATCTTTCTTCACTGTGTTCGTTTTATCTCTAGCTTTTTTTTTCCTTCTTTTTTCTTTTTTTAACTATGATATACAAAATATAATTTATGTCATACTTTTTTTTTTTTTAAACACGTCTAAAGAATATCCAAGTTTTTACACAAATGGACTACAATTATGAGATTAGATATAGACAAAAAGTATAATAATTACATTTTTGGTCACTGATGGCCCACGTGGCCCTATTAAAATAACGAGTGATGATCTATGCGTTAAAAATAAGTTACATTTGATCTAACTATCAGTCATTATCTCTAACTCTTTCTCTCTCTTTTTTTCTTTACTCTATCTTCTTACTTATGCGTAGAAATGATAGTAAAATTAGAGATGAATGAACTAGAAAACGTTTCATAAGAAATATATATATATATATATATATACATGTTTGTAGTTGTGCCGATAGTCGTCATTCAATCATGGAAAACACAGTTAGACATTGATCGTCGATTATCTTTCTTCGGAAACTCGAGCGGCATCGTAAAAAGTGCCGAGTATCACGTTAGCTTGGTGCTCTCTGATGCTTACTGGCAATACATACACAACATACATACATGTATACATATATATACGGTTTGGTTGGTTATCTGTAGAACTGGTACTGTAGTCGTACTGTAGCTGTAGAGAAATGGTTGCTGGTGCTGGTGCTGGTGCTGCCGTGAGAAGAGTGGCCGATGAATGAGCAAAAAAAGAAGGGTATTGCTGGTGGTAGACCTTGGATAAGAGATCGGGCCAACCTACATCTAGGCTAGTAGGTCAAGTAGATGTTTAGCACGAGTATGAATCATGACAAGATATATCGAAATTGTCTAGTTTATGTCTCGTTAGAGGATACATTTAACATCTAACATAAGGACTGTTTGACCAATGATAACTTTCGATTCAAGGAATGATTAGAATTTGTTCTTATATACAGTGAAAGAAAAAACGAGAGGTATATGTACACATGTATGTATATATGTGTGTATGTGTACGTATTTTTTTTTGAGAATATAAAAAGCATAAATGTACAGGAAATCAAAGTTGAACCGTTTAACTGAAGGAAGATCGAAATGTTTTTTTTTTTTTTTTTTTAAAGCATATGATCGAATGACTTTTCTCTCTTTTATTCAATAAGTTTTTTCTTGACAATAATCCAAAGATCGTTAAGAAGTAACCATTGAATTTCTATGATACTTTGAGATTATCATTTCCAAACGATTCTATCTACTCAAATGCAAAGATTTATGGGGTTCCAGTATACGACCAGTATTAATTCATAAATCTAAATGGTATTCATATTGCCATGAAACGTTTGGATTCGCAAATCCTAAGATTTATTAATGCTAGTGAAAAGTGCATGCCGTATACACACACACACACACACAAACATACATATGTACATGCACCTGTAATAGTTCACATAAATAAAAATGATAATAAATGTATAGAAATTCTGAACAAAAAAATATATCAATTACTTTGATAATAATAATTACATTTTCTCTTTCTTTCTTTCTATTGTTTATGAAAAAATGAATACATTAAATAACAGACAATAAGAATCAATAAATATCCCAAAGTATAAGTCATGGATTGTGTTAGTAACGATAGGATCGTTAGGATTGGGCGTTCATCGTGGTATTAATAATTCAAATTAAGCCTTTTAACGTGGATTACAGGTAACGCAACGTCGAATGTTCGAACGGTCGAACGATCGAACCATCCGGCCGTCTCGTTGCGTTTGAGACCACGTTTTGTCCCCCTTTTCAGGGTCGATCGTTGTTACTAATATTCACTACGAGATACAAAATTTGTATAATAAATTTTCTGCAACGTTTTTAAAAAGTTCGTGCCAATTTTCATTAATAAAAAGAAAAATCTCAAAAGAACATTAAGATTAAAAGAAAAAAAATAAATCAATAGGAACTCGACTTACTCATAAAATTCATATTTCAAGATTTAAAAAAATAATCTATAAGTTCAATGTACAAATTAAAAAGTACAAATCGGCAAAAACTTTCCAAGCAATCCACCTCCTCCTCCTCCAATAGCAGGAGAGTATCGGCTTGCACAGAAAGTTCGTACCGAATTGAATAAAAAATCTAAATCAAGAGAGAACGAACTTTCTATGCAACCCAACATACAAAACGTACTCGCTAAAATAAAAAAATAAAAAATAGAAATAATTTTGGGCTGGATGATAGTGCAGTGACGTCAGGTAGGAACATCAGCGAGTTGAGAAGGAGTCATGAAGAAGAAGAAGAAGTAGAAGAAGAAGAAGAAGAAGAAAAAGGAGGATGAGGAGGAGGAGGAGGAGGAGGAGAAGGCCGTTGGTAGAGGAGAGAAGCTCCCCAGAGAAGGAGGGAAGAAGGGTAGGAGGAGGAGGAGGAGGAGAAGAAGAAGGAGGAGGCACACGGGTTCGCTTTTGCCTGAGTGTACCCGTTCGTCCACCCTAGCGGGGGCACCAACCTGGCTTTACTTCAGTTACACGCCGAGAGAGCCGGCGCTGTATATAGCTATATCATACATTCTCGCGTGTACTTACACCTAGTATAGGTGGGTATACTGAGTGTACAGAGAGTGTCCCGCTCGAGCATGATGCGGTTCCACGGCCCTTTGCCAGCGAGGCGGGTTACCGACTTGCCCCGTTCTCCAAAGAGAAAGATGAAGACGACGTTCAAGAGAGTGTAGAAGAAAGACAGAAAGAGATAGATAGTAAGAAAGAACAAGAGAAATAAATAGAAAGAGAAAGAGAAAGAGAAAGAGAAAGAAAGAGAGAGAGTAGGTCCCTTGGTTTCGATCGGGTAGAACGGAACGCGAGCTGCACTTCGCGAGAAGATCGATACCGGTACGAAGATGTATTCTTTCGTCGAGTATGTCAAACTAAACCACTAGAGTAGTCAAGTTCCAGTACTGATTATCCTATGTGTTCAATCGTACGAATGAAAGAGAGAAAGATAGAGAGAGAGAGAGAAAGTATATATATATATATATGATAAGGTTGTTATTTGATGTTAGGAAATGAACGTGTGTTCTTGTGTTATGATAGTAGTAGAATCATTATGATCATCATTCTTGTAATATACATGTAAATGAAATTTTGTTAATATATAATATGCATAATGTGTATGTATGATGTGTGTGCATGTGTACAGAAAATATATATACTGGTAACATTGTAACGATGAGACGTTTCTATCGGGACGGGTTCTTGACCTAACACGATTCACATATCCGAAATGCTGATCACTCGGAAACATAGACTAGCTTACTCGATATTTCTGAGGTCGTTGTTACCACGCGAATGAATTTGCGCAGTTCTCCGCGGATTTCTTTCTTTTTTTATAATCCTTGCTAATGTACAAATTTACTTTCATATGAAGAAATAATACATATATATATATATATATTATTTTTATATTTTTAGGACAATATTGTATAGTTTAATAAAAATATAGTTATATATTAATTAATATATAACTCATATAGGTATATATATATATATATATATATTTATTCTTTATATATAAATTTAATAAAAATAAAATATAAACAAAATAGAGAAAATAATATTAATTTTAATTATGTACACCGTATATATAGATGTAGTTTTATTAACGGATATATTAAATACGTTCGTTCGATTAAAGATAAATAATAGTTGACTTTCCTTTTCTTTTAGTTCTTTGTTTCTTTCTTTCTTTTTGTTCATTTTTTTTTTTTTTTCGTTTTCTATTCCTATTACGTTAATTATTCTTCCTAGATAGAAATTAAACGGGACATAAGCTAAAAGAGCCGATCAGTCGCGTTAATCAGGAAATGCAATATCTTAATTAAGTATAACGAGGAGTATGCGCGTTGACACTGTTGACTACTCTTATGGACACAGGATCTGTCACTGTGTCCGTTGGACTAGATCTTTGAGGTTGATGAGGATAGCTCACTTCCATGTCTATTTCATCTAATTCTTCTTCTTCTTCTTCATGGGTGTCCGACTCTTCCTCCTCCTCCCCGTCACCCTCTTCCTCCTCCTCTTCTTCTTCTTCTTCCTCTGATCCTCTAAACTGCATGTACCATATAATTATCATGATTGTCAAGAAAAAAAGAAAAATAAATAAATAAATAAATAATAAAATACATATATTTGTTTGTGTGATCATTTTGCATTATAATGTAAATGATTAAATTTAAAAATCATTAATTTTTGTTTCATTCCTATCTTTTCCACTGTCGGTAAGTTGCCCCTATATGATGATAACTGTTCATATTTTTTGAATAACTGGTTATCTACTTACACATTATACAATACATAATTTTATACAACTTATAATATTATTAAAATTCGAAATAGTATAATAATAAAATCAATAATAAAATATTCAAATTACTAAAATAGATTCTTCCATTTTTTGTACAGTCAGTTAAATATGTCAAAACAAAACATATATAAATAACATTGCAAATCGTTGCAAATAAAACTTATGATCATTATGATTAGGAAATTATAAATATAGATATTATTATAAATATTAATATTTAACTAACATGTAGAAAACTAGAATGACAGTTTCTGGTTAATTCGGTATATGTTGTGTCAAAATAAAGTGAGGTTAACTTACATCACTGACAGTTTTCCCGATCGGTATATGATCGTATCCTTGAACCCGAACGTGTTCTCTCTGGAAAGAAAAAAATAGTTACTTCAGAATACAAAAATTATACAATCTAACAAATGAAATTAAATTATCTCAATTTACCCATGCTTGATGTTCTGCTTCTAAGGCAGCTACTTCAGATTCCTCGTCAATGGGACTGTCAGCATCAAACCACAAAGGATCCGTTGCTCTTGGTCTTAAACTTGGCCACAATGGTAAAATCGACATTACGAATTATTTTAATTTTAAACGAACAAAACTATAATAACGAAAAATAAATTTTATTCCGACAAATCGCACGATAAACAATGTCAACTAATCGATATATCGTTGTACACTCGTGGCGCCACCTTCATTTGCAAAAGAAAAGAAAACGGAAGAAAACTGTAATCTAGCGTTATCTAACGGTACTGTTAGTAACTAAAGGGTTATATATATATATATATATACTTATTTCATATATTTACTACTGCAAAAATAAAATATAGCATAAGTGATTATTAAACAAAAGATATTTTCTATGAAATAAATTAATTTCAATTAAATGCATTATTATGAATAATAAATAATAATTAATAACAACGAACATTATTAATTAATAATAATTAACTTATTGCTTATCGTCGGTATATATATTTATATATATATATATATATACCCCTTACTGTAAGTCGACAAACAAAATCCCATTCATAAAAATCGTACAACTATCTCCATCTAATGTCAGATTGAAATATCTACTATAACATTATGTCATGTGCATGCACCTGCAATTGAGTCACAGTGCACGTTCTCATTCCCTCTCTACTTCCTCTCTTTCTCACTCTCTCTCTCTCTGTCCTCTCTCTCTTTCCCTCTCTCCCTCTGTCCTCTCTCTCTCTGTGACTCGTTTTTCCTTCAGAATCAGAACGATGGCGACGAAGAATGGAGCAACGAACAGTTTGTTAGGGGATCTGCGAGTGCCTGTGCTAGGGCGTTAAAGCACGCTCTTCAACACGATTTCGCAGATCCGAGTTGGACACGAAGCCGAACAGTCGAACGAAGTGATTGTAACTTTTTCGCGTGTTTAAAGAAAATTCCGTTGCTATCTAAAAAACGAACGAAAGAAAATAACCTCTAATATTTTCTCGATCTCGATTAATTTGAAAGAAAAAGGGAGAAAGAAAAAATAAGAAAGAAAACGGTGAGTAACGAAAATAAAGAAGCAAAACAAAAAATATACAATTTTTCTCTTTCTACATTCTGACCTCCACAAAAATCAATATAGATAAATAGATAGATTTTTATCTTTTTCTCTCTCTCTCTCTCTCTTTCTTTCTTTTTTTTACTCTTACTCTCATTATCTGTCTCTGTCTTTCTAATAGTCTAATAGTAAAGTTGAATTTATTTCGTAACAAAATACCTCGATGTTCTTATTCTCCTCTTTAACAAACGTTTTAGTCACGTAATACGACCTCAACGTTAATCTCTTTTCCAAAACAAAATTCTCATTTGATATGTGTTCTCATTTATAAAATCGTTATATATGGAGAATCGCGAGTTGTCGCATTTTCTCTGCATCCTCGTGCACGTGTGTTTATGTACGTACATACATGTGTACTTTTAGTATACATACGCATATACACAATATGTACATACATAAATACATTAAATATCATGATATATTGTGATCTAAAAAAGAAATAAATATCTTATGAATCTTTTATATTTATCATATATAAAAAAAAAATAAAATAAAATAAATATTGCATCATCATTGCAATTTATTAATTAAAAAGTAAAAAAGATAACAAGATTGAAATGAATTAAATTAATAATAATTAACTTAGTGTACAGTAAAAACTTAATTGATTAAGATGTTATTTAAAATTTATTGCGTTTCGATATAACCGTATCCGTAAACAAGAAAGATAAAAAGAAAAAAGAGAGAAAAAGAAAATTGAATTGAAAGGAGGTGAACGTATCGTAAAATCTTCGTTTCATTATTGTCTCCCCCCACCAGCCCTCCCTTCACTTCTATCCCCTCTTTTAAATAAGATATTTTTTTCTTACTCACACTCCTACTATATTGCATTTCTTAAAACTTACAAAGTTTCAATCTCCAAACGCGGTCACTTTCTACACCAACTAACAGTATAACGAAATCTAGATCTGAAATTCTTTACTTTCTTTTTATTTCATTTGGTAACCATTTCTTATGAACAACAACAACTAAAAAACGAACCGTTAAAAATATTCGTGAACCCCCACCTTTATATACTATATATACTCATATTAATTTATAACGATTTGCTATAGTTGAACCAATTGACGCCAATATTGTCCGTACCCTACGACCAGTAATTTGTATTTCCTAAGTGCACTGAGACCGTTCATCTTTTATGTATACATATATATATATATATATATACCTATTGCATGTGTATAACATACATGTGTATAGTTGAATGTATGTTAAAACTACTTAATCGATACTCTTAAAACCTACTCTTGGATATTTTACATATAACTTTGTTTAAACAATAAAATACATTATATCTCTTTTCTATTCCAAAATTTCAAATAATTATAATATTTAATATCAAACAAATAAATTCATTTTTATATATGTATATATATATGTATATGTACAAGATAAATATTTATTCTTATTCTATTAGTACCATCAGTTACGTAAAACTATTTGCTAATGATGAACTGCCTCTAACTCGTTAATCGATTTTAATTTCTAATAAAAACGATTAATAATTTTTAATTAATCCATATATCTTAAATTTTTCTTCAAAAGTTCTTATTACCAACTTTCTCTCTTTCTCTCTCTATCCTTTGTTGTTCTCATTCTCATACATATACTCACGAGGAAAGGAAGTATTGGAATTTCAATATTAGAGATTCCTGTTGCGTGACAAATTACGATCGAGTTTATTTGAAGGGCCTTGGTAAAGTTCTTTTCCTTCTTCCTTGTACTTTCCCCCTTCCTGTTTTATCTTGGCTCCCTTTTTGAGGTTACGTTTCCACGTTTAATGATTCTCCTCCTTCTTCTTCAATATTTTGGGAAGTTTCTTTCCTAAAAAATAATATAAATATTAATTGTTTGTTTTATACAAATGGTATTTGAATAAATGCATGCTCATTGAATATTCCTAAAAAATTATTTATAAACTTGACTTTGTGTTACGATTATCCTTTACCTAAAGTCAAAATACGTTTATGTTAATACTAATTGTTTTGCCATAATTATTGTATTTACATTAAGTACAGATAAATATGTATTATCTATTTGTTTGTTTGACACTGAAAAGTAGTTTATTTTAAATAGATATTTTTTATTTTTTGATATACTTAGGCATTATTTGCATAAAGACTACTTTTTCCTGTTTTCATTTTTGTTAAACCACCAAACGATTCATTTATCAATGATTTCGATCTTCCGTGGTTTCCGGGATGAAATTAATATTGGCTTAGATAAAATTCAAATCTATTCTAAATAAATATTTTATAATAATAATAATTATAATAATAATAATAATCCTTCATATATAAATATACAATTCATTATTGGATAATTTATAAATGTTTTATCATTAATATTATATTTAAATGTAATCATTTCTATTCATCTAACTAGAAAAGTCATTGAAATAATAAATTTAATATATTTATTATATAATTAAAATAAATGTAAAGAAACATGTTACTTATTAATTTAGCATTGATAAAAAAAAAAAATGAATATAACAGAAAAAATAAGTATTTCATAAATTGGACACCATTTTATAATGGCAATATTAAATATAAAATATTAGCATGTAAATTACTCCAATTAAATTATAATTACTGGTTTTATAATTAAAGTATCAAATAATGAATGATAAAGTATTTATATAAATTGTATCTTGGTAATTATCACAAGAAATATATTATATACTGTTATGGTTATCGTATCGAGGTATGTACACCTAATTATCACCGGTGACTTTTTTCGATTTTCCTTTTTAACTTTAATTAACGTTAAGAAAACGTTTATGGAACAATAGAACTTTTGTCGTCGCTTTATTTTAATCATTCATAACCTAAAAAGATTTATTTTCATTATTCCAATAGAAAAAAATGTAAGAATCTTTATGTATTATTACTATTAGATGATTGGTTCGTCATTAACGATTGAAATTGAAGCGGGAAATTTGAATGCATATTAGTATCAGACTGTTTGAATAATTTCTAACTCTTTTGTTCTTTTTCAATAAACAATTTATCGAACGTTTACACTTTGCAAAGGCTGATCACACTGATAATTATATTTGTAAACGTAAACGTGATCGTATATGAAACAATATATCTTATAACGTTTAATCAATGGATAAAACAGAATGAGAGAGAGAGAGAGAGAGAGAAAGAGAGAAAGAGAGAAAAAAAAGATAAAACAAAAGTAGGCGTTATATCTTATACTTGGCATCGATTTAAAAAAAAAACTCCATTTGTATTAACTTTTATTTTTTAAATAAAAGTGAGATTGTTCGAAAAAAAAATAAAAAAAAAATTGTTCATGTTAGACTAAACATTTTTCTATAAACTATATCGTTACTGTTAAAAGTTATCATTTTTGTTTAGACTAAAAATAATGTTCTTTTATGTTTAAAATATTTATCCACGTTTTGTAATAATTCATTTCGAATGATAATTTGTCGGAAATAAACTCACGCCACTTTTAGTTCCTTTTTTATTTTTTTTTTTTTTTCATTAGAAACAATTTAACAAAAATGTTTATATTCAAAAAAGAAAAGAAAAACGTCAGAATAATTATGTCTTAAAAAAAATTACGTGTCTTTTAAAGTTATACATATTGATATGTATGTATGTATATAAATATTTGTCGTATCTTCTTTTAGATAACAATAAACTATTAAACAATGGTATCATTAACAAAAACGAAAAGAATTTCAAAACAGTTTACTTATTAACAATGTATCGTAAAATTGATAAAAACAAATACAACAGATACACGTTTGCAATTTGAACTGAAATATTTTAATATAATTTAAATGAGATATTAATGGGATAGTCATTCACATTTAACTTTCACTCTGCATGTATATTATTTCTTTTTAATTATGCCACTTTTATTTATACTAAATTCCTTCGTTTCGAGTAGAAACATTTTACAAATTTACTAAAAGCTATTCAAAATATTATATTTCGTTTGACAAATCAGTTTTATTGTCTATCACTGTATCTCCTTCTTTCTTCTTTTCTCATTTTGTTTCTTTTTTTCTTACTCCGAGAAGATTAATTACGAAAAAACCATATCTTATATGCTGATAAAAGAGGTAATAATAAAAATATCAAAATGATAGAAAGACAAACAAATTGCAAACAAAACTTGTGCATTATCTACATTTAAAAAAACAAAATGATGATAAATTCAACTATAATTACATTGATTTAACGTGAATTTAACGTAGTTGGTTCTTCAATGTTGCAATTACGTTTCGAGTAATACTTAAAGTAGTATTCTCTCTCTCTCTCTCTCTCTCTCTCTCTTTCCTTATATTCTTATTCCCTCTCCTTCTCCCTTTCTTTTTCTCTGCACCGTTCTCCCTCTCTCTCTCTCTCTTTTTCCTTATATTTTTGTCTTTCTCTTTCATTTTTACTATATATATGTATATCTCTTTCTCACTTTAGCATTAGAATGGAATGTTCGCTCTTACATCCGTGTAAAAAAGAAAAAGAAAAAGAAAAAGAAAAAATAATGAACACGACGTCGATCCTATCATCCGTAGATCTCCTTTAGAAAGTCTCCGCCAAGTTGGTTTTTTTTTATCGTAGCATTTCGTTCTGCTTGCACGAACTCACGCGAGTCATGAACCGTTCTTTCTATCTTAAAACTCCGTTTATACGAATATAAATTTACAATCTAGTTGGCTATTTATCTGAGAAAGAAACAGATCTTTTCTTCCCTGTTTCTTTTTTTTTCTTTTTCTGTTGCTGTTTTCCTTCTTTTTATAATTCTTACTTGTAAGTATTTATTTTTTATAAACGTTAGAAACAATTTTTTTGATAATCTTTTAAGTGCCATTTATAATGAGGGAGTGGTTTAATCGAAGAATAATTTCAAACAAGTGAAATAAATAATAATAATAATAATAATAATATAAATGAATGTTTCCTTTCTTTCTTTCTTTTTATAGATATTTGACGATTAAAGATGAATTCCTCGCACACAGCCCATATGTCCCATGGGAGTATGGATCATGGGAGTATGGATCATGGAAGTATGGATCAATCAAATATGCATCATGCCGATATGGATCATAGTGGTCACATGCAAAACTCAGCAGCTGGCTGCGATAATATGGGAATGCATGGTATGTCGGTACGTATTTATCATTAATCGTTAATGAGAAATATCAATTTTTGTCTTTGTTCATAAAGAAAATTGAATGTTTATGTTCAGATGGTTTTCCATGGTGGCTACTGCGAGACCATACTTTTTGAAACATGGAAAATAACATCGGTCGGTGGTTTAGTTGGTTCCATGATTGGTATAATGATTATGGCTACACTTTATGAAGGTTTAAAGTATTACCGGGAATATCTTTTCTGGAAAACTTATAGTTCCTTACAATATAGAAGCGTTACTGTACCTCAAGAGAAGAATGTTGTCGCTGAAGATAATAGAGTCGTACAGTGAGTTTCCAATTTCTATATACTTTTAATATATGAGTATAGATTAGTTATACGTTAAGTACGATATATAATACGTGAAATGAACGATATTTATTTAATTAGCTTTTATCCATTTTGCCCTTTTCTAGTATGGTCGGTGAGGTAATCCATAAACGGCCGTAAGTAAATATATTTTGACGGCCTGCTAAATTTTGATTTTTTATTTAGTTACAGTTTTTCATGTGATGTCTTTAGTGTACTGTAGCCAATAAATCTCATTACGATGGGCTCTCTTTTTCTCTCTCTCTCTCTCTCTCTATTTCTTTCTCTTATCTTCTATTTAAATAGTAATACCTTACGTCTTGACAATAGTACCTTCTTCATTAACAATTTGTGCACGATCAGTGTCTTGATAAATGTTGTCAATTGTTGAAAAAAATCTGGACAATGTAATCGAATACTTATTCTCTTTTATAAATTGTTGTTATTTCCCATTGTTACTTCTGCAACATATTTCCAGCATGACTATTCTTCAATATAGAATTCATTTCTATTTCATCCTAAAAAAAACCATTGAATATTTATTATTCAAATAAGTTATTCATATAAAACTTTGATTTTTGTTTATTCTTTTTGCAAGAGCTTCAATGGGTTTATATCGATGTATATTAATTCATTAATAAATGTTATAAATACTATTTTAAATGTATATATTTCACAGGCCCACAATGCTGTCATGGATGCATTGTTTCCAAACGTTCCTGCATATTATTCAAGTCATCCTTTCATACTTTTTAATGCTGATCTTCATGACATTCAACACCTGGCTCTGTATCGCCGTAGTTCTTGGTGCTACCATCGGTTACTTTCTTTTTGGATGGAAGAAATCTGTAATTGTGGATGTTACAGAACATTGTCATTAGTAATTAAATATAGTAGCATAAACCATTAATTCTATTGCTCCGTTATGTATATACTATTAGGTTGCATGTATGGTGATTCTTTTTACAAAAAAGAAAATATCCAAAGTTCATAACAAATAGAAGCGAAATAGAAGAAGACACGTACGATAACAATATAGTATGTTTGTGGTTCTATGCAAGAAAAAAAATCTTTTATCAATACTGAGAGTAAATTGTTGATTCTCAACTATAATATTTACACAGCTATAACTATTCCATAAATATATATATATATATATATATAGAATCACAAATGAACTACGATTGTACAATTATCTTACTTAATTGTATCCTATTGAATAGAGCTATGCACATATTCGCTGTTTATGCTGACGTGCAAATGGAACTTATTTGTAAAATAGAATTATAGAAATAATATATTTGTGATGATTAAAAATATGATAATTTTGCAGAAAGAAAATAAGGAGCTAGAATCTTAATCTTTTTATGTAAAATATATATTATGTATATAAATATTATATATATATATATAATATATATTGTTGTAAATATTATTAAAAACAAGAAAACATTTAAATAAGAAACTTATATGGATTGTATGGAAAATACTTTTTTCGATGCATGCATTTTTCCAACAATCATTTGACTATTTTTATTACTACTCTTTAATTGTTAAATTTTTGTTTAAGCGATAAACATGTAAAAAGACTATTACCATTTGTTACATTAATAATATTTTGAAAAGGGCATAAAGTATTGTATCGATGAGAACGCATGTATAAAACACAACCGTTTTAATGCAATTTTGTGAAGATTATTAAAAAGTTATTACTTTAAATTAATTAATTAATTAAATAATAATCTAATTTTTTAAGTGTACGAAGTGTATGAAGAAAATTTACTATATAAAAAAAAAAAAAATATTACAATAAAAGACATCTATTTCATATAATTTTTCAATTAAATTAAACATTCATTATAACTGTTTATTCTAAATTTTGTTTTTTATTTTTTTATTTTATTTGTCTAAAAAATAATTCTTTTTGTTATTCTATCACGATGGTAAGTAATATATAGTTTTTGTAATATGGATTTATGTGGATGACGATTAAAATTAATATTTCATATTTTATTATAAATTTATACGTTTCACATAGAGCTATACAAAAAGCACCAGCATGCATTTCGTGTACACGATTGTTGTTGATCTTATATTTTTGTTACTTAAGAACAATTTGTCGTACAATATATTCGTGTACTTTTCTGCAATAGCGCATAACACATTTCTAAAGCTTTAAAGTAGAATTCTATTGCTTTAAGAACTTATCAGATATGTACACACTCATCCAAAAAGCTTTCTTTTTACCTCGCACATTATCATTATCATTATTATTATTATTATTATTATTATTATTATTATTATTATTTTCATAGGAAAATTGTCAAACAGTTAGCGCAAAATATTCTGTACTTCTCATACAAATGTTAATTTTATATGTATACATATACATATAAATGTAAACATTATGATATATCTGAGGTTTCTTCAAACAAACGGTGTCAGTATATTATTTGTATGAAAATAAAAAAATAATAGACACTGATGTATGATAGTGAACCTCTTTCACGTGATTATGAATGTACATTCTAAAAACACTGAGAAATACTTGACTCTTCTGCCAAGAAATGTGCATCGATATTATTGTACAACAATTCAAATATTTCTATTGCACAAATCAAATACAAAATAAATATTTGCAACTTTTATATAAAGTTTCAAATGACTTATGTTTATTTAACATTTTGTTCTAATTTTCGTAGATAAAATAAGCTGTCACAGCTTAGCTGAAAAAATCTCAGACATTCTGTATATAATAGATTGATAATTTAAAGGAATATATCATAAATAGAAATATAGTTATCATACTGTTCTTAATTTTATACTGCACTGATAAGGCAAATTTACGTTACAAAGCTTAATTATAATCTTTTTATATGTTGTATGTCTGTCTTACGTAATAAAACAATTCATTATTATTATTATCGTTATTTTTATAATAATCATTAATTATTATTCTTATTGTTATTAGTATTATTTATTACTATATTTATCACAAGCTGATGATGTGTATAACACTTAAAATACTGTAGATAGCTTAAGATCTGTGTAAAGCACATTTTGAAATATTATTAATTGTTCTTTCTCTTTTGTTTCTTTTTTTTCTTGTTCTCTTTCTCTTTCTTTTTCTTTTTCTTTTTCAATATTCTAGCAATACGTATCTTATACGTGAATTATTTTTTAATAATTTGTATGTAAGATACTCAATGATATACGGAGCACGTACTATAATAATAGCAAATTAAAACTAACAGTCCTGTTAATAAGATTTGTGCATAAACTTTAATAACATAAATATTTTTCTTAAGAGAACATCTAAAAAATTGTTATATATAACACACAAGAAACATTATACTGAAATATTTGATCATCGTGGATTTATTTCCAGCTTATTTGAAATATTGGCCTCGTAATTAACAACCGAGTATGGAAGGCTGGGCAAGATTCTCTTCATATTATTTTGTTAGACCTAGAAGAAAAAGCACGAGAGGTATAAGGAATGTGTGTTTTAATAACGTATTAAATTTAATTTAAAAAAATAAAAAAATAATAATTTTTTCTTTTAAATGTATAATTACCTAGATAGATATAATTAAAAAGAATCTTTGTTTAATTATCGAATAAAGTGCTATAAAATGAATTTTGCTATTGTGGAAGAACATTAAAAAACTAAATA
Source organism: Polistes dominula (assembly GCF_049000335.1). NCBI lineage: Eukaryota > Metazoa > Arthropoda > Insecta > Hymenoptera > Vespidae > Polistes > Polistes dominula. The sequence continues at coordinate 821,542 of NW_028300963.1, forward strand.
ATAAATGGACTATGTCAATCGATGAAATCAAAGGAAAATAATAATCTATCTCTTACATTATTTGGTACAATGTCCTTATACATCCTAAATATAGTTTAAACACCATTTTAGGAATTAGTTCAATTTGAGACGCATTATGTTCCTTCCAATTGTAAAGAAACTCTAAAGTGTTCCTTCCAAAAATGTTGATTCGTATCATAAATATTTCTTATCATGTCTATATCTTCATAAGAACCCATTTCAGTTAGCTGGTCACAAATGTAGATCTTTGGAGGGAAAATGTTTCATGCATTATTTCATTGAAAAAACAAAAGAATAATTAACATTTTAATCTTTCACCTACTCAGCACTGGAAACAGGCATACAGCAACTGGAACGTTGTGGAGACAGTTGTTTGGAAAGGTCGACGGTATCTTCAACTATCGGATGTTCTAATTTAGCTTCCAGTCGTGCCCATGCAGCAACAGCTGCTGCAAAAGCTGCTTCTACATTAGTTGCATCCTTCGCAGATGTTTCTACCAGTGGTGGATCCCCATTTTCTGCACACCATGCTTTAGCTTCTTCTGTAGTTACTTGTTTCTCCGATTCCAAAACATCCACCTGACAAAAACAACATTTTTGGTTAGACAAATGATCCTTTTGTTTCTTTGATGCAATACAAACCTTATTTCCCACAACTATAAATGGAAATGTAGATGCTTCTTCGACATCCGCATAATAAAGAAACTCTGATCTCCACAGAGCTAAATTCTTAAAACTTGTTTTATCATCAACAGCATAAGTTAAAAGACAAATATCAGAACCTCTATAAAACGGAGTTCTCAAAGTCTTGAATCTTTCTTGTCCTGCTGTATCCCATATTTGTAAAGTATAAGATTCGCCATTGATTTCTATATCCTTGTTTAAAAATTCTACACCGATGGTATAAAAATTGTGTTCGTCAAAGTGATTGGAAACAAATCTGTTCATAAGACAAGACTTTCCAACTCCACCGTCACCCAAAATCACTACTTTCAAAAGTGTTGATCTTGTTGAATTACGGTTGTGTATGTTCCCACTTCTAAGCGTATCCACTGTCATTGCATTGTTTCCAGACATTTTACAAATATATTTCAATCTTTTTCTTATCTTTAAATCAGCTTATACGAAGTTGATACAAATTGGTCAAAATTTTCAGTGTCTTCTTTTCAGATCAAAAAGAAATGATTTCTAGATATATATATTGTTGTATATATATATATATATCTTAGATAAACCAAATTAGTTAATTCGAACATCCAGGTACACGATAATTTAAAATAGTAATTATCTTATTTCTAACAGATAATATTATTAATAATTCGGCATGTTGTTCTTTCGTTATTCATTTAAAAGCAAATAAATAGCATAGTAACACGCACGCATATACACATACGCATACACATAGAATTTTTCACTTGACGACAAGCATAACCTTCTTTTCGATGCTTTCAATAATCGATATATAGTAATTATTTGATATATCTTTCTTCGATGCGTATAGATTTATGAAGTTTCAATAATATGATCATTTATTTAATAATAATTCATAGTTCAATCACAGAATTTTTTGATATATATAAACCAGCTTGAATCCTTTTTGTGTATGTGTATATTGTATTGCGAATATTAATTATTATACATAAGAAATGTATATTTGTCGTTTCTCGTAGATAGAAATAACTAAATCACAAAAACTCATTAAACAACGTACGTTAATTCAGATCTTTGTTTCAAAACTTTTGTACCGATAATAAATTATTTTTACATACTATTCACTAGTCCCGTCCATCTTTAAATAACGCAAAGCATTTGACACTTTGCAGACGACAAAAAGGAACGCCCATGTTGGATTCTCTATGACTAAATCCAATATGGCCGCCTCAGAATTATAAATACTGTTTTTTACCGGTAACTATAGAACTTACAGAAGGACGAATTATTACGAAATTTAAATCTAAGCTATGAGAAACTAAATCTAAGTGATACAAAATTAATTTATTATAATGAACAATCTTTCTTTCTTTTCTTTTCCTTGTTTTTTACTTTTCGTTTCTTTCTCGTGCAAATCTGTAATATATATCGTGCTGCTTGTAATCTAACAAATAATTATTTCTATTATGAACGCTAATATTATAAACTATAAAAACTATGAAAAAATTAGGTCTCTTCTCTATGAGCATTTATATAAAAATAAATTGAGCGGGCTATTTAAATTTTACATTAGCGTACATGTGCGTTTGACGTCAATGCGCAGGCGCATCGTGTTTACACATATGTCTTATGAATTTTTATATTTATTGTAAGATTGTAAGAATAGGTTGGTATCATTGTTCATACTTTTTGGGTAGATATGTTTTACAATGTTATAAATATTTGAAATAATTGTTGTTCATGCCGAATTAACGCATATATTTTTTTAAAAGTGTTGTTTTTATATATTATATCGAATCCAGTGAAAAAATGATTAAATAGTTGGTGAACAAAAAATTGAACTATGCAAGTAATTCATTAATTATTTTGATATATTTTCTATATATTCAGTGATTTATATATATTTATATACACACACATCTACATAAAAGGTAAAAAAAATATAAAATTATATAAATAATATTGTATCCAAAGATAAAAACAAAAATATTTATATAAATATTTTTCATTTTGTATGCATAGTAAGATTACATAACCTAATTTGATACAAAGTTGTTTACATGCATAACCTTCTTTAATAACATTTCATATAAATAATGCAATTATATAATTTATTTTCATATAAAAATACACTACTATTTTAATTAAGTAATAGTAATTATATTTTTATATCATTGGTCTTGACTTTTATAAAAGATATTTTATAAATTTGTAGATAAATTTCATCCAAAAAAATGGCAAATCTTCCACCAAATACCGGGCAACAATATTTTTGGAATTCTGGTGTAACACAAATGCAAAGTGCAGGATATTATCCTGTTATGCCATCAACTTTTCCTCCACCAAATTTTAGTCAACCACCACCGAATTTTCCACCAGCTAATTTTAATCAACCTCCACCGTCTTATAATATGCCAGTTCCTGCAGCAATACCAGATGACAAGTCAGCTAATCAATTTATGTCATTTCATAGCATTCCTCCAACGTATCAGGATAATACTGGTACCACGTATAATACAGATGATTCGTATTCAAATCAAACAACGATGCAATGTAATAAAAATTATTATCAGTCTTCTTCGTTCTCTCAATCAGAAAACTTTACTACAGAGAATTATAATTCCAACTGGAATTCAAGAAATGTATATCCTGATAATTTTAACAATGAATGGAATAGTAATAGCTCGTCAAGTTGGTCAACAATGCAAAATAATCCTACTACGTCTTGGTCTGAAGTTAATAGATTGCAAAAGGATAATCAAATGATTATGAAAAGTTCACAAAAGAATAAACCGTCCGAATGGAGATATAACAACATGGAATCATCTCGAAATCATACGAGTAGCAGAAAACGTTCTAAAAGTCCTGAAACTAGATCTAGATCTAGTAGATCGCCACGCAGATCAAGATATGATGATCAAAGAGATAAATATAAATATAAACGAGATAATAGATCGAGTTCAAGAGATTATTCGCATGATGATGGAGATTCGAAACGAAGGGGTTCGTATAGAAGATATGGCAGTCATGTATCGTCCTCTGAAAGATCTTATACGAGTAGTAGAAGCAGAAGAAGATCAAGATCTCCAGAGTATCGATCCTCAAAAACAATTAGTCCAAATAGTAGAAGTAGTTCGATGTTAAAATCAAAATGTCCAACTGAACGAGAATTATTATTAGAAAAATATAGGTAAGTAAATAGTAATTAAATGTATAAGTATGAGAAAGAACAAATTTATATATAAGTTTTTTTAAATAGGCGTAATTACTGCGCGACCAGCAAAGATATGGAAAGAAAAATGGATGAATTGTCGGCTATGGGTCCGGAAGGTATAATGGAAAATGAACGTAAAATTTGGACCCGTACTGCACCAGCTGACTTGTATTACACGAGAGATGAAATTAATCCAAAGATAATGAAGGGTACGCAGAAGTTGCGTGATTTATGTGATTTGTTTAAAAATATCCTTATAGATAGAGCAGCTGCTGCACGTGCACTACAAGTATGTTAAATAAATTTGAATATGTTAAATAAATTATTATTAAATGTAGTCAAGATAACTTATACTATTATTTTTGAAGCCTCCATATGAGCCACCACCAAGGAAAACTAAAGCTCGTTTGTGCAAGCATAAATCAGAAGCTTGTAGCAGTTCATCATCAGACAGTGATAGCTCTATAGATGAGGATGACAGAACAATGGAAGAATTAATGACTAAGAAACAACATCCTCAAAGATTACATCCTGAAATGTGGTTTAATGATCCTGGAGAGGTAACGTTTAATGAATTTTATAAATGAAAATAAAAATAATAACTTTTTATCATTTGTATTATTTTTATTTATACGAAAAACTTTGTATTGTTATATAGATGAATGATGGACCATTGTGTAGATGCAGTGCCAAATCACGAAGATCTGGTATAAGACACGGAATTTATGCCGGCGAAGGTGCAATAAATAAATGCAATCTTAATTCAAATAATGCTGATAAGTTGTATCACTATAGAATAACAATCAGTCCTCCAACTAATTTTCTAACTAAAACGCCAACAATTATCAAGCATGACGAGCATGAATTTATATTTGAAGGATTTTCTATGTTATCACATTTTCCTCTTGTTAAATTGCCAACGTGCAAAGTAATAAGATTTAACATAGAATACACAATTCTTTATATAGATGAAAAGCTACCTGAAAACTTTACTATACAAGAGTTAGATTATTTTCGTAAGTATATTGAATAATAATATCTGTAATTATAAATATTTGTTTAATATTATTGCCATAATGTGTACATTTTTTATTTTATTTTAGAAACATATTTATTCAGAGAAATATTAGAGCTTGTAGATTTCGATTTACAAGCTGCCCAAGATAAATCTGGCTGTGGACAATTTCATTTTATGCCAAGATTTGTACGTGACTTAGCAGATAACGGACAAGAAATTTTATCCATGAATGAGGTTTTAAACTATTTAATAAAAAGTAGTACTCTTTTAATAGAACCAGAAGATCTACCTAGATTAATTGAAATGCCACAATATAAGTGGCAAAATTTTGCTGATGAAGTTAAAGGGATGGTTGTAACGTATCCTGGAAAGAAACCTTGTAGCGTTCGTGTTGATCAACTGGACAGAAATCAAGTCGATCAACCACCAGGAGTTATCGCTTATCCTGAAATTGTACATTTTGGTATAAGACCGCCACAGCTCAGTTATGCTGGAAATGCAGAGTAAGTTTATTTACTTGATGAATTATTTTTCTAATAATTTTATTAAAATCTCCTTGTATTATTCGTCTACTATTTATTTCCATTTTAGTTATCAAAAAGCATGGAGAGATTATGTCAAATTTCGTCATTTGTTAGTTAATATGCCCAAACCATCTTTCGAGGATAAAAGAAAACTCGAAGCAAAAGAGAATAAATTGCAAGAATTGAGAACGCAGAGTAAAATGAAACGTAACGTTACAGTCGATGTAAGCTCAGAAGGATTTTATAGAACAGGAATTATGTGTGACATAGTACAACACGCAATGTTAATACCTGTACTTGTATGTCACTTAAGATTTCATAAATCTTTGGATAATCTAGAACGTACATTGGGTTATGAATTTAACAATAGATACCTTCTTCAACTTGCATTAACGCATCCCAGTTATCGAGAAAACTTTGGCACAAATCCAGATCACGCTAGAAATTCATTAACCAATTGTGGAATAAGACAGCCAGAATATGGTGATCGTCGAATACATTACATGAATACACGTAAACGCGGTATAAATACGTTAATTAACATAATGTCAAGATTTGGAGCTAGACGAGAAACAGAATCTTCCATAGCTCATAACGAAAGATTAGAATTTCTTGGAGATGCAGTCGTCGAATTTCTCACATCCATTCATCTTTTCCACATGTTTCCTGATTTAGAAGAAGGTGGATTAGCTACGTACAGAGCAGCAATTGTACAGAATCAGCATCTTGCTGTTTTGGCAAAAAAACTTAATTTAGAAGAATATATGCTTTACGCGCATGGCAGCGATTTATGCCATGATTTAGAATTAAGACATGCTATGGCGAACTGTTTTGAAGCACTTATGGGTTCATTATTCCTTGATGGAGGAATAGAAGTAGCTGATAGAATCTTTGGTGAAACTCTCTTTAAGGATGAAGAAGATCTTGCCAAAATTTGGGTGAATTATCCTAAACATCCTTTACAGGAGCAAGAACCGACAGGTGATAGACAATGGATTCAAAGCTTTGAATTACTACAGGTATAATAAAGTAATAAATGTATATAAAATAATGATATTATTTACTAATTATTAATAAGAATTATTTATGTTATTAGAAACTAACAAAGTTTGAAGAATCCATTGGTATAGAATTCAGTCATATTCGTCTTTTAGCAAGAGCATTTACCGATCGTAGTATAGGATATACTAATTTGACTCTTGGTTCAAATCAACGTTTAGAATTTCTAGGAGATACAGTTCTTCAACTTATAGTTTCGGAATACTTATATAAATTTTTTCCCGAACATCATGAAGGACATTTATCTGTAAGTATTTTATACATTTATATCTATTTAAACTTATTCAACGATTCATTAATTATTTAAAAAAATTATTTTTAACAGCTATTAAGAAGTTCGCTTGTAAATAACAAAACGCAAGCAGTTGTGTGTGATGATCTAGGAATGACGAAGTACGCTCTTTACGGAAATCCAAAAGCTGAGTTGAAAACTAAAGATAGAGCAGATTTATTAGAAGCTTTCTTAGGGGCCTTGTACGTTGACAAAGGTTTAGAATATTGTCATGTTTTCTGCGATGTCTGCTTCTTTCCACGATTACAAGATTTTATTATGAATCAAGATTGGAATGATCCCAAGAGTAAATTACAACAATGTTGTTTAACTTTAAGAACGATGGACGGTGGCGAGCCAGATATACCAGTATACAAGTAAATACGAATGAATATAAAGAATTTAAATTCTATCTCTCTATAATTTTTGTTTTCTATTAATTATATTAAAATTCTTACAGAGTAATCGAATGCAAGGGACCAACAAATACAAGAGTTTATACAGTTGCTGTTTATTTCCAAGGAAAAAGATTAGCCAAAGCATCAGGACATAGTATTCAAGAAGCAGAAATGAATTCTGCCAAAGAAGCTCTTGAAAAAAGTCAAAATCTGTTTCCACAGTTAGATCATCAAAAGAGAGTAATAGCGAAAAGTATGAAGATGCAACAATGGCCAAATAAACACAAAATGAAAGATAAATTTACAAAATTTAGCGATAGATCAGACGATTCAGATTCCAGCCAACATCGTAAAAAAATTAAAACATAAGATCTGTGATATGTTAATTTATTTTGATCGAAAAAGAACATTTTATCGTTATAATTACGTTATTATAAAACATTAACAGAGAATCTACGAAATTCTTATCACTTTCTGAAATATTTTTTGTTTTTTAATCATGTTTATAATTAACAACTGATTATTAGTTGTTTATTGAAAATAAATATAAATATTCTAAGTTTATGGGGATCTTTGAATAAGAAAAGTAATTAAAAAATATGTGAATTATGATTTTCCGATAGAAGAAGTGTAGAAGCCTATTAAGTATTAAAAAATATAATCGATGATGTTTATTATATATAAAGAATTTTTTTTATATCAACATCATTCCACCACAACATTGATGCTACTCTCTGAAGTCAACACTGCATGGTATTGCAAAATGGTAATTGATCCATGTTCTAACTATGCTTATGTCGTTTAACTTTAGTGATCGAATGAAAACTAGTTTTTTCAATGAGGCAAAATTATTGACATAAATAGTTATATATACAGAATATATACACGTGTATTTATTTAAACAAAATTTATTCATTATTTTCTATCAAAGTGGGACTAGTTTGTTCTATCAAATAATCATTTTCTTTTAATATTTTTCTACATACTCTCATATTATCTAAAATAGAATACATATCCCACTTTTTAGATAACAGTGCATGTTGTAGATCAAATAATCCATATTTGAAACATTGTACTTGTGTACAAGTAGCTGTAGAACGAACTTCCATACCCAGATCATGAACTAACGTCTTTAAATATTGTTCGTACTCATTGATACAGACAATTTCTACAAATAATATATATGTATTTAAATCTTATTTGATTAACAAATTGCATGCAATATATGAGTTTGTTTAATTATTTTAATTTAATAATTTAATCTTACCAAGCGTAAATTCTGGTGGTTGGAAATCTATACATTTTATTTCATATAATACAGGAATACTAGAATCAGCTGGCCTAATCAAACCTTGTACTGCTAATTCATATGCTTCTTGACTTTGGATATCGACTCCACATAATCTGAAATATTCATTCAAATCATATATATTAACTATATTTTTCACACTTCACACACACGATTTTAAAGATTTATATAAATATACAAATGACTACTTACTCGAACATTTTTCTTTGATGAGAAGATTGCATCGAGGCACATATTCTATCAATGTGAAATCTTTGTACATGTTTGTATGTAGATTTTTCAACTATTTTACCGGTTTTAAATTGATTATCAGTTGCCTGTCCTAAGATACCTTTGAGTCTGTAAAACCGTGCTGGTTTAGAGGCTCTAATTTTGTGAATCAACGAATTACCTTTGTTGATACCGCATACTAAAACACCACAACTATCTGGCTTTAAAATATTAGCAACAGTAAGTGTAATATCTCTTTCTTGATAACGTGGTCCTACAATTAATGGATCGTCTCCATAATTAGGACGAACAGTAACACTCATAGTTTCATTTGTATTTCCTTCAATTACAACGTAATCAGTAGGCGGCCTAACAATCATTTCATTTAAGTCTATGCAAAAAAATATTATTATTCGTAAATAAATGAAATAATTAACGTTAGATTTGTAATTAATAATATATTTACCTTTACATATATTTTTTATTAGAGTTTCTCGTACACTTAAAAAATGTAATAATGCTGGTTTATATATAACAAATACACCATTCAATAAATTCCAACCTATGCTTGCTTTGCATGGTACAACAGAACTCATAGACATTATTTTAACTTGTAATATTAATTATGTTTTATTATAAATATCTTTATAATAATTAATATTAATTATTCTCGCGTAATAATAACCAAATTAAATGTTTATAAATTTCAGGTTATGATTGTTCAGTACCAAAATTGACCATCTGATGTCGCTACCTGTTTCGAAGTGACATCTAATAAGAAATATGATTTTGAAGGTTAGTAAGTGCATATTCCAGCTTTATGTTAACCGGCCTTTGCAATTAAGTATGTTAAAATTTTATTTAAAAAATAATAATTTTTAATTTATATATTAAAAAATACTTTAAACTTTGTTCTAAATGTTTTGACAAGATTTGAAAAGTTTAGACAAGTTTTTCTTTTTGATATACAGTAATAAATGCAATTCAAATAACTTGCATAACTCGTTTTTTTTTCTAGGTGTTCCTATTAATAGCCAATGGTTTTCCACGAAGATGTCTAAATATCTTAGTGAAGTGCCTGAAGTAGATATCGATGGAAAGGGAGTTTTTAAATATATGTTATTAAATATTCATGATAAAGCCACCGATGACTACAAACCAGTTGTTAGAGGTTATCTCAGTGCAGCATGGCATGGTAAGTCACTATTGTATTTGACAATTGCATATTCATCTATCAATATAATAAAATGTTAACGTCATAAATAATAATTAAATATTACAATAGTTTTGATAACGCTCATGGGGGATTTTATGTATCGTAGAATCATTCATGATTTTAGGTTAATTTATTTATTATTTACTTCCCTTATATTTCTGTTGACGTATACTTCTTATTTATTGCATGGATGAAAATAAAAACCATAGTTACACAACAAATTATACATTTGTATGATATTATTATTATTATTATTATTATTATTATTATTATTATTATTATTATTATTATTATTATTATTATATTATTATTATATGCGATATTTTAAATTTCTTATATATGTCTTACATATAATATTTACAGTATTAAAAACATACTCTATACAGATTTATGAATTTATAATTTATGACAATTAATTAGAATAAAAGATTTTCTGTAATACTACTGGATTACATTTTTCTTTCTTTTTTTAATAACATTTTTTATACACATATATAAAACATGCTGATGCATTTGAAAATCTTATTTGTGAAAAGTCTACAAAATAATTTCTACGTACATCAGTTTTAAGAAAAATATGCTTGCGAAATTTTATATCTCTTTTGTTGATTTTTATTATTAATATTATTATTTATTTTCTTTAGTTTTAAGAAATAGTTTTGATGGAATGTCCATATTATTTTCTCTTTTTTGTTTTTTCTTTTTCTTGCAACAATAGTACCTTGAAAAAACATAGTAACTTTAAATTCCAACATATTTAGACTGGCAGTTGATATATTTAATTAGTTTTCAAAGATTTACATAATAATATGAATGTAATAAACATTTGGAAGTTCCATCAATAGATAAGTTTGATATATCATTCCATATTTCCTTTTACACGTATTTATATTCATCATTCTATTATTAAGAATAACTATTCTTTATATTTTTATTCAATTGACATATTTTTTGATCGCAGTAAATCTCAATCATTATTACCACGAAGCTTTTTCTATTTGAACGTAAGACTCTTCTGTTTCACCAAATATTTGCCAGCTTTGTATATATCAAATCGAAATACATATACATATATATATGTTATTAGCGTAAGAAAGTTAAAATATTAAAGGAAGCTCCCAATTCTTCGTACTGCAAATTGATAATTTAAAATCAGTCGATAAAATGACGATGAATGAAGGAACCTTTCTCTGGAGCATGAAAATGTATTTTCAAAAAATATCTACTTTCTCGACACATTTCCAATATGACAATCATTCAACGCACACTTCACATATTTTCATTTCTATCAATAATCTTAAATGTTATTTCATATTCCAGTCGCACTAAGAGGCTCTTCTGAAACAGCACCATGCTCTTTGTATACTAAAACCTAACTTACAGTCTTTCTCATTAGAATTCTTCAATTGATAATTTTTAACATCGTTATTATCTTTCTGCGACTGTCGAGTAGACATCTCGTCAGTTTTAACCAGCTCTCAGGTACTGTCTTCCTCTTCACATTGTTCTATTAGATCAACATCGGTAATTCTTGATTGTTTATTTGTCTTCTCAATAGTCTTCAATATCGATTCCTTGTTTTTCGTTTGATTACAATCATACTTATCCGGATGTTCGTTAATATCCTCCATTTTTCTCAAAGGTTTAGAAAATTCTCTAATCGGTGATGGGTATTCAACGATATCTGGATCAGTAGTGGTATCAGTTAAAGTGAATGGTAATTTTAAGGAAACATCACCTCCTATTGTTGATATTATCAGTTTCACCTATAAGAATAATGTTAATGAAACAGTCAAAAATCTATCCCATTAATTTACATATAAATTTACATAAATAAAAACGAGAGATAATTTTTTCTTGTAAAATACCTTAACGTAATATGACACGTAAATAGCAAAAACATTCCTATCTTCTGGACCGTTTCCAGGACAAACGATCGTAGAAGCTAAGGTACCACCGATCCTACTATTACCATCTTCCAAAGCAATCCAATTCTTACTGGACCCTTTGATAGGTTTCAAGGTGTAAGATTTTTTCAAACTTGATCCTGGTCCTATAGGACAGCCCTCTTTAGAAGATATAAGAGCTACCACGTTTTTAAATTTGCCATTGCTGAACATACACACATCGACATGTTGAACGACGAAAACCTAGAACACACACATAGAAAAAAAAAACAATTAAAAAACAAATGAAAGATAAAGATATAGTTAATAAAAAGTTTTCTTAGATGAAAGTGTTCTTTTGAAGTATATCAATCCATCAGAGTAATAATAGATTCAAAGATTTAATAAACATTTCGTGTATATACACGCATACATATATACAACAACGAAACGTGTTGTTCTATTAATTCGTACGGATATTCTCAGTAAATACAAATCTATATATAACTATAGGAATATTATTGAACAGTTATATACCTACGTTTCTATACATACATATAGAAATAGGAGGGAACATTTAACTAACCATTTACAGAGATATCAGTAGAATTAATACATCATATTTACTCTCTCTCCCTCTCTCTTTCTCTATCTCATTCTCTTAGTGGCTTCTACAAATAACAATAAATAGAATGTTGAATTTCCTATGACATGAATGCTACTATTCATTATCTCTTTCTCTCTATATATATATATTAGTTTGAAATTTAATCAAATGAAGTATTTTCACATTTAACTGATTTAATACTTTTCCCCTGTCTCCTCCTCCTCCTCCTCCTCCTCCTCCTCCTCCTCCTCCTATTTCTGTCTCTCTTTCTCCTTTTCTCATTAAATATCCTTAGAAATATGAATTTTCCTATAGCAGACAATACGTGATATATTAAATGAATAAATTAATCTATACATAAAGATTTACGTAAAAGATGGAGAAGAAAGAAGAAATAGAGAGAGAATTATACATATATATATACTGTTACTATTAATATTTGTGTGTGTGTGTGTATATATATACGTGAATGTATTTAAACTAGACTTTCATAATATTATTTTAAAAATTGATTTTTCTCATCAATAGATGAATGTAGTTTAAACTTTATTCTCTTTCTGCTATAGACAGCACCGGTTAAAGCAACAACAATAACAACAACACAATAACAAATAATAATAATAATAATAATAATAATAATAATAATAATAATAATAATAAACTAGGATTGACCACGTTTTATAGTCACGTTTGTCCATGTCGATGCATTTTCTTTTTCAAACAAATGATACTACTATTGTTCTCGTTTAAATAGGGGAAGATGTATACCAGACGTTTGTTGATTTTCTAAATATTGGTATTATTTGTATATTTGTGTCATCTTTTGTTTATTGAAGAATCTATTGTTAAATTATTAAAAATTTTTTAGTCATATATATGGGATTCCTTTTTTTGTATTATTAAAATATGATTTAATATTTTGTTTCTTTTTTTTTTTTCTTTAGATAATAACATAGATTTTGTTTTCTATCATATTAGTCTGGGTTTTGATCATGGATTTATTTTTTGCAAGTAATTGAGACGGAAGGGACGAACAGGTGATGTTTTCTCTTATTTTTCTTGTTTTTCTTCTTTTTTTTTTTTCTTTCTCTTTCCCTGTAGTAGAAAAGGTCGACCATAATAGTATCGGCCGTGAGGGACATATAAAAAGAATAGCGAAGGGTGTGGGTAGCCAAAAAATAGCACACTTAATCCCTACCATAAGTCTTACCAAAGTAACGAAAAAACTTTCGAGTAAAGTTTTTCCTTTTTTTCCTTTTTTTTTTTTTTTCTTTTAACATCAAATTTCTCTTTTAAGATATATAATTTACAAAATTTGTCATCGTACAGGAATATTATTTTAATGCACGTGTGTTTTCAATGATTTTTATTGATTTTGTTTTAATTGATTTCAATTATTATAGTTTAAAATTTATAGAAGTATTTATTTTTTTTGTTTTTTCTTTGAATTGAACAATTCAAATTTATTTTATTTTATTTTATTTTATTTTATTCGAAAAGTATATCCGAGTATATAATTAATTGTAATAGTAATTGAATAGTCTTTCGTTTGAAATTCCAAATGTCTTCTGATTTTTCTAAACAAGACTAATTGTAAGAGATAGAAGAGAAGTCATTACGATAAAGTGGATCTTAATGACATTTATTTGAAGAGAAGCAAGGTAATCGTAGTAACGATACTCGTTTAACCTTCTAATTATGCGATTTTCTATGTTAAGTTACGTTTAATTCGTTGTGCTTTGTTTTCTAGTTTCGACGAAATTAGATTTAGCTTTTAATGTCCTTCAGCGTAGTTTAGCGAGGTATTATATAAATGAGGTATTCACAAAATACGATTTGCCATGGCGTTTAAATCTATCCTTGCCTTTTAGCTTTGAATTAATATATGACGGAGAATGTAGTATAACATTTTCTTTCTAGAATATCATATTACTTTGTTTCTAATATTTGTCAAGATGAAGAGATTTTTTTTCTTTTTTAACGTTGTATCATATTCTATGATATATTTTATATACTTATGTATATTTTTATATTTATTTTATATTTTTATATATTTTATATTATTACTATATATATATATATATATATTTATATTAATTTTATATTATTACTACATATATATTTATATTATTTTTATATTAATTTTATATTTTTATATTTTGTATTATATATATATTAAAATATGTACGAATAATATATAAGTAAAAAAACATATCAGATATCTTCTTTAAGTTTGGTCACAATTTAATTTAGGGATAGTTAAAAATTGGAATAAAATTTAAAAATTCTCGAACGCATCTATCGATCGAAAATTAATTCAAAATCAGTTTGACAATACTATAGTATAGTATACTATATCTATGAGTTTACGATAGTGAAAAAGAAGATAGATAGTATATATATTTATATACATAAGAACGTGAAAATATTTACTCCGGTAAAGTGGAAAACTTTGAGAAACATCGAACTGATATATAATTTTAAAATACGAATATAATATGTATTTTATTTTATAATATATATTTATAGAGATACATTTAATATTGAAATATTTCTATAGCAATTTGAATAATCAAAAATATATATCATTTATTTGCATAATCGTGTACTTGCATATTCGTATCTAATCACGTATACTAGATTATTCTCCATTTACCCTGACACCATATATATATTTTAAGCTTATTTCAAGTATATTTAATCGTTCTACAATATACATAATTTCATATTATTGTTATAATTTTCAATGTTAAATTTAAAACGAATAAATATGTGTTTGATAGATCAATAAAGAATGTATGCACTATTAGTAGATTTTTTTTTATTTCTTTTCTTTTCTTTTCTTTTTTTTCATTATTGTAATGTATAAAAAAATAAATAAAACTTGTTAAAGAAAATGTTGAATAAAAAATATGACGAAGCACGTTCATCAAATAAAAAGATAGATAAATTTTTTTTTTTTTTTTTTTTACGATCAAGCGAATTATTTTGTTAGATTTTTATTCATATTTTCTTTTTTCCTCTCTGAAATATATATTTTTTGTTATCACAGAGAAAGAAAAAGAAAGAAAAAGAAAGAAAGAAAGAGAAAAATCTTTTGATATTTATTTTAATAATTCGTCATAATTATTCTCTACTACGGTTTGTTTTATTTCGTTTTTTTTTTTTATTTAAGTTTAATCGCGACAGGAAATATTTTTGCTTGACATTAAATTTAACAATTTCACGGTTATTGTAAATCTCGGTCAAAATTGAAATTGGAGAAAGAGAAAGCAAAAGCATTAACACAAACACATGTGGTACATATATACCACAGGTATTAACGTATCACATACGTTCATATAGAAGAATAATATATATATAATGCATTATAAATTATTGATTTCTATATCTCGACGTAATTATCAATTGGCCTTTGTCGTTAAATTCATTCCTATTTTCTACGTATTTGCATTGAAATTTAAATCCATGAAAATGGATATTAAATGTAAAGGCTCTTTCAATTATTTAATGAAATAAATAATATTAAACAAATATATATATAAAAAAATAAGAAATATACTTTCGTTTAAATCGTCAACGAGTTGTTGAAAAGTTTTACGCTATAAATTAATTTTGGTAAATTTATTTAAACATTCATTATCATCGTGTAATTAAACGTTATTATTCTTTGTGAAATAAATTTCACGAAAAAAAAAAAAAATAACGAGAGAACATCTGATGTTATTCCGATATCGTAAATATTAATTATAGATTAAATTTGATCCAAATATTTCATAATATAAATTATTTATTTGAATATTAATTATTAAAAAGTTCACGGTTGTTTTATTATTATTATTTTTTTTTTTAAGTTTTGAAACTGTGTTAAAACAATAAAAGAGTGAGTTATGTTAGGCTCATAATTTTTCAACTCGACGAGTGCTGAATATTTTTATTTCAAATGTTTTGTAGGAATAGAATAATTTATTATTAACTAGATTCTAATAATAAATTATATTTTATATTATATATATTACATATTTTATTTAATTATTTATTATATAATATATTTAACATATATTTATTTAAATGAAATAATTTATTAATTAAATTTATTTAAATTAAATTTAAATTAAAAAATATTAATAAAATATATATTTATATATAATATTTATATAAATATAAAAAATAATAAAAAAATAATGTAAATATTAACAAACACGTATATGCTTCGAACGATAATGTTAGTAATTGCTACCAAACGCATATATGCGTTTGTAATACTCAAAGGGTTAATTTTTTTTTTTTTTGTAGTAAAGATAAATTAAAAAATATTTTAAAAATGATATCTATATACCTTGATCCGTCTGATAGATTTGCTGCTATTGTTATTAACATTGACGTGGACGGTTATGGAATCATCATGAGTATAAATTGCACGATCCAATCTTGCCTCTAAACCAACATGTCCATCACTCAATAAAAATGGTTTTTCGATGGCAGCTTGTGGTACTATATTTTCTATGACAACAAAGTATCATATATCCCTCGATAAATCTTTCATTATTATTCTTTCTTTAAATCAACAAAATATTGAATAAATTCACAGTGAATAGAAAAACGTACCAACTTCATCGACAATTTCATTGGTTGAAAAGGAACTTCTCATTTTGCACGTTTGAATCTTTGGAATTATTCTTGATGCAGGAACACTGTACATCGTGAGACATGGTAATGGTGGTTTCGTAGTTCGTTGAATCACTCTAATCCCCATTCTTATGGTTGATTTTTCATGCAACTTATCTTCCGGTCGATCAGCTTATATGCAGCAATAATAATTGATAAAATAAATAATACTGATACTGAAATATACTTATATTTTCTTTTTGTTCATTTTTTTATATGCATGATTTATTTTGTAATCTAATTTTATTTGTAAAAGAAAAAGAAAAAAGATATAAAAAAAAAAACTACATAGAAAAAACAACGGATTTCGCTTGTTTTTTTGTTTTGTTTTTTATTGATCAATTTGTTAGTTTATTTATTTTGTATTTTGTCATTGTACTCACCCATGTAAACTCTGATATCGTAACTCGTTCCAATGGGTGCACCTGTATATTCTTTAGCAGGTACCAATTGCACCGATGGCGGTGCCACAGGTGCCAGTTTCATGGTGAATGGGTAAGCGTTTGGTCCCAATTTTTTTATCAATGCTTCCTGAAAAACAAAATTAAGAGAAACAAAAAAGAAAATTCGTATCAATTTGTTAATTGCATGCAATTTAATTAAACGTCAATAAATTTATGTTTTCTTATGCGTACGCGTGTATGTATGTATGTATGTATGTATGCGTTTATGTATGCGTGTATACAATTACAAAATTTAATAGAATTTTTGTAAAATTAATTATTTCTCTTTTTTTCAAATGATTTCAATTATTATTGTTGATCTTTTCTTTCATATTTATCGATGAATTTTTGAAGTGAAAACTTCTTTAGAATTGGGGTAATTTGAAAATTGTGAAACGGAACAACGTGAAACGGAAGAACGTGAAACCGATGAAACAAAAATAATTAATTAATTAATTAATTAAATTCAATATATAAAAATTCAGTGTAACAATATGTTTATCCACTAATAATTACGAAACTACTCAACTTATTTTATTTCACGTGATTTGTTCCAACTTAGCACATATCACAATTTTTATCGCGATTTTTTTTTTTAATTATTTTTTATTACTAATTTAAAGATTTGTATTTAAAGGTTATCTAGGTTTTGTAAGGTTTTTTTTTAAATAGATGGCACTGTATTACAATTCAATTGTTTCGATCTATTCACGTCTCGAAATTTGGTTTTCTTTGAAGGTTTCAACTTCTACCGTGTGTGATTTGCAAACATCTATTTGTTAGTATTATTATTATTTTTAGTTTATTTATGGATTTGATATATGATAGGATTGAAATGTCGAGAAGCTTTGATGATTTATAACTGGATTACACTTTGTCAGAGTATATTGGATTTACATCTCAACGTATATGTGTTTGTTCGCGGCTGATAACCATTGGATGATGATTATTACCTTTTTCGTTTGTTCAATTGTATTATTTTTCTCCAATATAATATTGACAATGTTTTTTCTTTTTTTTTCTTTAATATAGGATATTTTATACAATATTAATCCTAACGTGGTTGAATTTATGCAACCCTTGTAAATATGCGTTAATAATTCTCAAAAGGGAATGATTATTACACATAAATTTTTATTTTTAATTGAAACATATAATCAAATATTAAATAATATAAAGAGAATAATGATGAAAAATAATTGAAATATTTTAAAACGAAAATATATGCAATGTTATAAATTATTATTTTTAAAATCTCTAATATATTTATTCATGTATATATTTAATTAATTATATAATATATAATTATATATAATTAATTTAATATATATTAATATCATAATATATATATATATATATATATATATATATATATATATATATATATATAAATAATGGATAATATTTTTTTAAGCGATTTTATTTGATTTATTTTTATTTTTCCAAGGAAGGTACGTCCGAAACTATTTAATATTAGTACACTATCTACGTATATTTGATCTTAAAAGCATTTTGTATAGTTAACGATCATAATCCGAAATCAAACAGATGTTAATCCTTCACTAATATTCTATGAAGCGTTATCCTTTGGTTCCTAGAATCATATTCTATATATATGTATAACACGTGTATAATAACTATTTTAATATAAGTAGAGTGCATTAGAGATTAAAATAATTATAAATTAATCAAAAAGAATGTGTGTTTTTACTTGAAAACCCCAAATTACCATAAATAGAACAAATACTATGAGCTTTTAGATAAAAATAGACACTTTTATCGATAATTAACAATTACTTTAATACTTTAATGCATTCTACTTATATTAGAACAGTATTAGACACGAGTTATATACAGGGTATTAAAAAAAAAAAATCATTATACACACACCCTGTATATACATCCTAAATTCTTACAGAATAGAATCTTATAATTTATTGTTTATTCTATCGTTAAAAGAAACAAAATATCAAACTTTCTACATAAATTTTATTCGATCAATTTAATTATAATCAATTGTTATTATTTTTTATTTTTTTTTTTCTATAGTTTTATATTTTCTTTTCAAATGCCGATACTCGATAACAGTTTCTATTAACTTTTATATTTGAAAAACGAAACCTTACGAAGTTTAATTTTTATCGTACCGATAAAAAGAAAAATCATCATATCTCCATCACATATAGTACTATCGTATAGTATTATTTTTTCGAAAGAAAATTCACAAGTTGAAAGGTCATAAGAAGAGAGTGTAGGAGAAATAGATGATGGGTAGTAGGTAGGAGGAGGGTGGTGGGTGGGTGCTTGGGGTGGGTGTTAAAGGAAATGATTGATGAACCATACCAAGGGTGCCAAGTCATAACGAGCTTTTCAATCGTGATTGACTCGTTTGTAACAGGAATTGTAATTATTGGAACTGTCGGCGGACGTTTGTTTCATACGTTCCCAAAATTTTTTTCAATTTTCTATTTTTACTTTTATTTTTTTTATTTTTAATCTTCCTAAATCTCTATTATTATTATTATTATTTATAATAATATTAATTTATATTTATTAGTAAAATATTGGTAATTGTGATTGGAAATTGAATATTATGAATAGAAAGGTTAACGTCAAATGTGAATTCAAAAGCACCTGAATCTATTCAACCGTTGATACGCGTATACTGAAACGGGTTGCATAAATACAGGCGTCGAATGAATTTAATGTTTTCTATGTAAAATTATATATATATATATTTTTTAACTGAAACATTTGTCAAAACATAATCGTAAATATAATACATACACATCAGTACGATTATGAGTACTCGTGTTTAATAAAAAATATAAAATTTGATATTTGTTTGCAACGAATTCGTTTATAACTGACCAGTATTACTATCGGATTTTCTTCTTTCTCGTATTTTCACCTCTGTGATATAATTAATCGCCACAAATTGTTCACCGGTATTTAAATCGAATTAACGCGATGTCAAAATTAATAATAAATTTTGCTATTTCCTCGTTACAGATGATTCATTTTAAATGGTGCATGCACACGCCGTTGTGTTTGTGTAGCAAATGAAACTAAACTAAACTAAACTAAACTAAACTAAACAAAACTAAACTACTACGTTCACTTTCGATTGTCGATCGTTATAAATAACGTTCGCGAACGTAAATCAAACATAAATCGATAACTGTTATTGAATTAAATTGCCAACTACGATTTTATATTATTATTTTAATCGTTTTATTCTTTTTTCCCTTGTTTTATCGTTTTCGTAGTATGTTGTTCAGTTTAAATGATTTTCTCTCATCCATTTTGTTTTTTTTCTTTTCTTTTCTTTTCTTTTTTCATTTCCCCGTGAATTCCTTGCACGATCGTCTCGTTAATGATCCACTCAACCCTGTCTCTAGGCCCTTTCCCTTTCTCCCATCCCATCCGACTAAACCTTCCAACATTATCCCTTATTTCCTTTTTTCGTTTTTATGTAGAAATTTGTCTTTTCTTTTCTTTTCTTTTCTTTTCCTTTCCTTTCCTTTCTTTATCTCATCTCTCATTCGCACGAACGCGAATTTTCTATTACTGCCAGTGAACATAATAAATATTACTAAAACGTTTCAACTCCTCCCTTAGTAATTGTCTACAAAAATTGTACCGGGAATATGTTAAACACGTCTATGAGATATATCTTCTTTCCTGCGTGAGAATAAAACGAAGTATTTTTGCATTATCTTTATTCTCTTTCTCTTTCTATTTGCATATTATACTAAAAAACACACACACCGAATATACCGAATTACACACACCTACTGTAAAATGCTATTCCCATTTTTTTTAATGCGTGAAAATAATTATAATTATGTTTAATTTATTCATTTCTTTTTTCACACCATTGCATTTATAATTCTCTCCCCCCTCCTCCTCCTCCTCCTCCCATTGGTTCTTCCCTCTTCTAGCATTTGTTTTTATTTTTCTTTCATTTTATTTGAACCCATATTTTTGTTGTTTGTATTACTTTTTATTCCGAGAAACATACTTTAATATTTATATATTCATTTTCCTTTTCTTCCTCTAAACAACCCCTTCTTGTCCAACCTCTCCTTTTTCCACTCCCACTGGTTGTTTCATTTTATCCTATAGGTACGTTCCTTCATTATTCATCATCTTTGAAGATAACTGAGAAGGGTACGTTAACGTGCAAGCTCGAATGAGATTAAATTGTTAAAGAGGAAACCATCGTTATCACATTTTGATCCATTGGGTACAAATGTAATTATGTTTGAAATGAATGATTTATCATCGATTTTTTTTTTTTTTTTCTTGAGGATGTATTTTTCCCTTCACACGCAAACCCCCACCCCTCCTCCTCGTCTTCTTCCTTCTTTTTTTTATTTTTTTTTTTTATTTATGATGTAAACCAATCAACGCGAGAGTAGTTTATGGATTATTTCCGAGAGTGGAAATTCGTGAAATTCAGGAAACGGCAATGTTGTTTTCAGTGAAATTCATTTTAAATCATATTGCTGCGAACGAAAGAAATAATAAAACGAGAGATAGAAAAAGAAAGTTAGTAACACGGTGATTTAGTTTTTATATCTTTTTTCTTTTTTTTTTTTTATATATATAAAAGTACACGTTTGTTTACTTTCTTTTTTTTAAATTTTATTTTATATTAATAAGACTTATTAACTTAATCCTTTTCCTCGTATACAACATTTGGGGAGGAGAGTGAAACGTTTTAAACAAATCATCGGAATAACTCGATTGCTATAGAGGATAGAAAAAAAAAAAAAAAGAAAATGTGTCGGACGAAATATATTTGGTTTCGAAGGGGTGGAATAATCCCACGTTAAAAGATCTTTTTTTATTATTCTTTTTTTTATTTTATTTTTTTATCTGCGAATATGTAGAGGACGTACGAAGGTCAACTACAGTATTTTTTTTCTACTCTTTACCTTTTTTTTTTTTTTTTCACGTTTTTGTCCAATGGGACATTTCACGTCGCGTACAATGAGCTATGCTAGGGATATTCTACTATTATTTATTACAAAAAAAAGAAAAATAATAAAAACGTGTAACGTAGAACACAGTAAATGTACGTCATACTGTATAAACACGTAGGTATGTTGAAAAGTATTGAATTCAACGTAGAAAATCATTTTTTTTTTCTTTTTATTTCATTCCAAAACTCACTTTTATTTTAAAACGAATCAACCAAAAAAAAAAAAAAAAAGAAAAGGAAGAAAATAAAAAGTATTATTTCAATCGTTAAAGTTGAAAAGTATTTAACTACTCATCATCCTCTGGGTACGTCAAACGAGTTTATGTCACCCATCGAAATCGAGTAAGTCTCGTTTTTGAAATATTTGTAACCTTTTTTTTTCTCCTTTATTCTTTTTTATTCTTTTGATTTTTCCAATAACAATCGTATTTTTCCAATATGGCGTGTTTTAAAATATCACACTCCGGGTATATTCATCGAAAAGAAAAATTGTATTTTTCTCTGTCTTCTTGTTCGCATTGGGAATACATAAAGAGGATCCTATGTATATGTACATGAATGAATGCATACATGCATTATATATACAGTTGGTCATAGTAATATCGTGAAGAACTTTACATACTTCATTTGCATGCGGTAAAATGAGGATGATTTTATCAGTCCAAGGAGACTACTACTTTTACTACTACTTTTACTACTATTACTACATCTACTATTCGTTATTCAAAAGAAACTTACTATTTTTTAAATATTATTTAAAAATTTCATTTTTCGAAGTTTTTCTTTTCAAAATTTGTCATCGATTCGTTTCATTTCTTATATTCATGTCTCATTATCAATATTTCATTTGTTATGATAGTTTTTATTATGTTAACACTAGATATACCAGACCAGTCATTTTCACTGGTCGACCATTTTAATTCAAAATGTCTACTTCATGTAACATTTAGATTTCTGTAAATAATTCAGCGTTTTGTTATTTAAAATGTCTATAAATCCATTTATCTATTAAAATTATTATTTTTTTTTTTTAACATTTTTTGTTATTTTTTTTAAGAGTAAATAATAACTGGAAGCTTTAAAAAAGCATTTTTGTTATACATCAGTCATTTTGACTGATGTGGTAGAAATAGGTATACTGAAAATGGTGGTATATCTAGTGTTAAATAAATATTTAATGTTTTATTCTTCTCATGTTACTTATTGTTAGATATTGTTTTGCAAATGAAATGAATCTTAATTTTCATTAGAACATGAAACGTTTTATTTATAATGTGACCATTGTGCCCATAATTATGAAAGTGGTTCTAAGTCATATATCTCTTGTTTCGAGATATTTCAAGATTTATATTTAAATAAAATGTATTTAAATAAATATATTTATTATATATTTATATATAATAAATATTATATTTAAATAAATATATTTAAATACATAAAAAAAAAAATAGTTTTGTTCTAGAAAACCATTACTCAAATCAATTTCACGTTACTTTTTGCTAGATAAATTTTTGCAAATTAAATAAAATAATATATTTTGATTTTCATTAGAACATAGAAAGTTTTATTCATAATGTGACAATTATTTATTGATATGAGACAATTTAATTATAAAATAATTAAATTATTCATTTAAAAAAAAAAAAAACAAATATATACATGTTACACGTTAGGTTATTCGTATAATTTATTGGTATTTAGATACATTAATAAAAAAAATAGATTTATTCTTGAATAACTATAGTTTTGTTTATAACGTTGATGTAAAGTAACAATTTAATCTTTCTCTACTAGAAGATATCAAAAAAAAAAAAAACACACACACAAAATATATCCTATCTCGTCTAAAAATAGTAAAAGCTTTTAAAAGATAGAATAGGTATGGATATAAACAAGTAAATGGTAGGATATAAAAATTTATCATTACTTTCGAAGCTTAGCTTAGTGTGTCCTTGAAAAAAAAAAAAAAAGAAAAAAAATATCCTATATACCCAACCAAAAAAACGAGCAAAAAATATAAATTTTCCTTCTTCCTCGTTTCTTTTTTATTCAGACATATAAACGTTAGAATATCATAAAATACCATAAACTTTATATTTAATGAAAAGAAAAGAGAAAAAAGAAGAACAAGAATGAAAGAAGAAGACAAAGTAAAATTGGATATAATAAATTGTAGAATAACAATTGAAATGATGGTTGGATTGTGAAATTTGAAGGATTACGAAATTACATTTTTTGATGATACATATTGTATATATATTATTATTATTATTATTATTAGATAAAAGAAACATCTAAGTTTTCTTGGTTTGTCGAGAAAGGATATTCTATTTTCTATAAATGCAAAAACAAAAAAACAATAAAAAAAAAGAACAAGGAAAAGATGTCTCTTTTCTGTCGAAAGAGAGAGAGAGAGAGAGAGAAAGAGAGCGAGAAAGAAAGAAAGAAAGAAAATTTGCTGAGTCTTCTAACTGGCCTTGCCTCACCTTCGTGAGTTCAAGGATTCCATGTGTATGTACAATGGTTCTATCTATCGTGTTACTAGTTATAACAGGTAGATATAGAGAGAATGTATGAGAAAGAGAGAGACGGAGAGAGGAATGGTTTTCTATAGGGGATGCTGAAGAATAATATGGGCCAGGGTCAGATTCTCTACGGGGTCGAATCGAGCTACGTCATTCCAAACCCAACAATCCTTGCTTCTTGCTTGATCTCCTTCAAATCAAATATGTTATTTCCAAAGTTTCTGTATATATATTTATTATTAAATAATAATTGAATAAAATAATTATTAAATTATTTGATTTTATTTTTTAATTTTGATTTCATAAAAAGCACTAAATGTTATTCTAAAAATATGCATAAATTTAATTACAATATTACAGTTCAATTGTTATCATTATTTATAAAAAAAATATTTCATTTGTAAACATTTTTTAAAGTGTTTTATTGTTTACTTTCTTTCTAATTATTATAAAAAATGTGCGCCTGTATAAATGCAACCCTCCAACACACACTTTGAAAATGTTGCTTAAGAGCGCCATCTGTCAGGACGGAATTTTTTTTCTACCCGAAAGATAGGCAACCTGTCATACACACGTGTATAAACAGTTTTGACTGGAAAAAAATTCCGTTCCAGTAGATGGCGCTCGCAAGCAGCATTTTTAAAGTGTGTCTGGAGGGTTGCATAAGAACAGGCGCGTATTTTTATAATTAGAGTAATAATTAAATAAATAATTACAAATTAAAAGTACAAATAATATTAGAATAATATTATATAATAAATTATTCTCGAAACTTGTTTATTTAAAGGTTTCACTTCTAACTTGTGTGATATAAGCACATGTTTTTTTTTTTTTTTTATAATTTTCTTTTGGTGTTTTATTCGAAACTCTCGACAACGTTTGTTACATAAATGTATCTTCTGTTAAAGATTATTTACGACAATGATATTTATTCCATGAAATTTTATAAATAATACATATATGACTCTAGTAGTAACGCTTATATGAAAAAGAAAAAGAAGAAAAAAAAAAGGGGGAAGAAAATCTCTTGCTTGAAATTCTGATCGATTTCACACTCACCTTAAGTGTCGATTAGATCGATACCTATCATTCGTAACAGGTAAAACGTGACTTGTTTGATAGTCATGATACGACGTAGAACAATTTATATTGACGATGTACCATGGGTTATAAATTTTACTATTTTTTTTTTTTCCTTTTTTACAATCGTAAAATAATCCTTCTTGAAATGAGTCTTAAAATTTATTCTTTTTTAATATAATAAATAAATAAAAAACAACTCGTAATGAAAAATAAATACATTTATTTTCTAATTTAACGTATTGAACTTTTTTAATTATATTTTCGTTTCAATAAGGACAAATTCATTTCAATAATTAATGAAAAAAAAACATTAAGTGTGTTTAATTGAAATTAAAATGAATTTGTCCTTATTGAAATAAAATAAGATAAAAAACAAAGAAGTGGGAATGATTTACCTGAAAAGGTGCTACAATCTCGTGATAATCTGCTCCAGAATATGGTGGATAAAGTTGGGCAACACACATGACTGCCTCGTTGCAAAATTTTAGGCCCATTACTTCCTCATCTTCTCTCCCATAACGAAACGTCAGCGTTATTTGTCCATAAACCTGAAGAAAAAAGATGAAATAAAAAAAAAAATTATTAGGGTTCTATAACCAACGATTTATCTTAAATTCATATAATTTATACTTGACACAAAAATCATTATATTATTTCATAAGAAATCAGATTTAATTTCTATTTAGTTGAATTAAGTTTGATTCGACAAACGAAAATAGGTGGTTAATTAATGATCGAAGAATGTTACCAACAGTTGAAGGTTGCTTATTTCGTACAACGTTGAATTCAAAATTACCCATTTGCAAACACAACTATGAACGTTTTCACACCTTACGTTACTTTAGGGACTTCAAAGGAGTGTCATTTATCATAAATGAAATACATACGTTTCTCTCTCTCTCTCTCTCTCTCACACACAAACACACATACACACACACATATTTATGTTATTTGTATGTAAGTGACTTCTGTTCAAATTTTCAATGAAGAATTTACAAGGTTCGTACAAACGGGTTAATTAATTTTGACATATCAATGTTGTAGAAAAAGAATATAAAGTTATAACAAAGATAACAAACAAATGATTATGTTTTTTAATTTTGTTTTGGTTTGTTTAGTTTTATAGATATTATTGAATTTTAATAATTAATGGAAAAATAATAATAATAAATAATTAATAGAATAATAATAAATAATTAATAGAAATGAAGTATATACAATAACATAATAAATTAAATATAATATAATAGAATAGAATAGAATTAAAAGTATAATAATAATTAATTATAGTAGAAATTAAATATAATAAAATTAATATAGAATTAAAAGAATAAATAATAAACAATTAATAGAAATGAAATATATGCAATAACATAATAATTTAAATATAATAGAATTAATATAATTCAAAGGATAATAATAAATAGAATAATTAATAGAATTAAAGAAATAATAATAAAATAATTAATTGTAAAAGATTAATATTAATAAAAAAAAACAACGAATAAAATAAATAAATAATTTCAAACGACTTACCCTCTTTTCTTGAAGATATTCTGGATCGACCAATAAAACACCTTGTAACTTATCTATTTTTGCTTCACTTACGATGAGGTCTCTGTTTGCTAGGTAAACTGTTATTTTACCGTTTTGCGAACTTTTCTTGTAAACCCTGTAAAAGAGAAAAGAAAAAAGAGGAAGAAAAAAAGGAACATACAAAATGAATAACAACAATGAGAGTATAATATAAATCGTCGATTAATTCTAAGAATTATTAGGAATTTTATTCTAATTCAAAACTCAAATGATATATCATTAGACAATGCTCGTTATTTTTTTATTTTTCTTTCCAAATTGTTTAAAAAAAAAAAAAAAAGGAAAGTAAAGGTAAAAGAAAAAGAAAAAGAAAAGAAAAGAAAAAAGAAAAAAAAAATAAACAAGATTTGCAATTAGACTCGTTTGTCCTGAGTCCTGAGAATTTACGAGAGAAATGTTTCATTTTTTGATTTCTTTTTATTTGAACACAGTCAAAGCTTTTTAACGAAGCTTTTCCAGAAAAGAAACAAAAAAAAATAAATAAATAAAAAATAAAAAAAGGTACTCTAGAAGATTTTCATTTTTTTTTCTTTTTTTTTTTTTTAAAGATAAAAAGATTTAACAAAAAAAAAAACACAACTTCTTACGTTTCGATGTCAAGCAGATTAGTATTCGTTACTCCAATGATTTATATTTCATTTGCAAACGTTTTTCTTTTAGATATTTTTCTTTTTTTTTTGTTTTTTTATCTCTCGTATTATCTTTATCTCTACGAGCCTGGGATTTATTTGTTTTTTTTTTTTTTTTCTTTGATTTATGTATTATAATTATCTTGTTCCATATAATAAGCAATTTAATCTTTATTATCCTTTTTTTTTTTTTTTTTTTTTTAACAGTTATGCTAAAACGTATCGTTTTGGATTATTAATTTATTTTACAAAAATTGGAATCAATGTTTATTTAATTTTTTTTTTTTTTTAAAGATATAATATTATTTTGTTCCATATATTAGATTGGCTAGAAAGTAATTTTGATTTCTTTAGGATGAAATATTACTTTCTTCCTAACCCAATAATATTATATATATATATATATATATTAATTATATAATATTTTATTATATAACATTAATTACTTTCTTGCCAACCCAATAATAAACAATTTAATCTTTATTATTATTATTTTTATTGTAAACATTTATATTCAAACGTATCGTTCGTTCCCATTATTTCGAATGATTCATTTATTCTACAAATTTGAAATCAATATTATTTTTTCTTTTTTAATTTTGTTTTTAAAGATATAATATCACAAAAGAGAGAAAGAAAGAAAGAAAGTGTATTTGATTAAACATTTAACGATTGTACATATATAGATATATACATAATACAATTTCTGATTATGTTATCATCATATCGGTAAAAAATAAAAAGAGTGATAAGTTGATAATATAATTTTATATAACACCTACGCTTTTTGTTCAAATTCACAAGATTAAAATCTAATTATCGATATTTTCTATGAAAAAATACAAAAAAAAAAAAGAAAAAAAATAAAATTATCCAAAGGAAAGCACATTTGTTTGGCTGATAACGATGAGATAAATTAAAACGTATATACATATATATATATGTATCTATGTGTGTATGTGCATGTGTTTTTTAAATACGTCGTAATTGTGTTTAATATAATAATACTCGATTTGATTTAATTTATAACAAACGTTGAAATAATTCTCTTCTCTTTTTCATGATTTTCTTTTTTATTTTTTTTTATTTTTTTTATTTTTCATCAATGAAATTCGTATGAAAAATATGACAAATAAATTTGTTTTATAAATCAATAATCGAGTTTTTTTTTTATAAAATTTATAATAATATAAAAAAATATATATATATATATATTTATATTTATTTATTATATTTATTATATTCTATTTAAATAAAATAAAAAAAGGAAAGAAAAAAATGTAATAAAAGTTCTTTTTGTCGAAGCTCAAAACTTTTCAATCCATTTTAATATATTAAATGAAAAATGAAAAAAATAAAACTAAAAATGTATAACATAAAGAAATGAATTAATTGAAAAAAATATTATCATTTCTAACCTTTGACTGATTGTGAGAGTTGAAGCGGACAAATCCGAACTTGATTTGAATCTGTAAACAAAAAGACAAAAAAATAGTAATGAAAAATAAATAAGTACATACTTTTACAGTGTGATTCTTTTCTTAATTTTT
Organism: Polistes dominula; assembly: GCF_049000335.1. Taxonomy (NCBI): domain Eukaryota; kingdom Metazoa; phylum Arthropoda; class Insecta; order Hymenoptera; family Vespidae; genus Polistes; species Polistes dominula. Next base: position 851,410 of record NW_028300963.1, read on the forward strand.
TTTTCTTTCTTTTTTTTTTTATAAAAATATCTTTCATATCTTTCTTCTTCGTTTTATTTGAGATAATGTTATTTTAATTAAAAGACATTTCGATAAATCCATCAACGAGTATAATCTTTCACGTTTCCATTCAATTAACGTGTCTCCGTTCAAATGTGTTTCAGATTAAAATTGCAATAAATAGTAAGCAATGTAATATCGTTTAATTTTAAACGTAAAACAAACTTTTACGGTTTGAGGTAAGAATCGTTAATATATTCTTGATTATTCGTCATATCGTAATTAATAATAATATAATCAAGTATGATTATCAATAATGTTTTTTATTGTAAAAAAAACAACAACAAATGGATGAAAAGTTTCAAGGATAATTTCATTTAATTAAACTTTTACCAACGTCTATTAAACGATATGAAACTTTAATAATTAATTCAATATTGATATTTTAATTAATCCCAATTAACGTTAACTAGTGTTCATTACAATTAATGTTTTTAATTTATTTTTTTTCTTCTTCCCGTGGAAAAACAATTGAAACAACAAGTAGGACTGAAAAGTTTTGAACCCTACCACACAACACATATATTTTTGTACAATAAACCATGACTGTTAAAAAGAAAAAAGAAGTTTTCTTGAATGTTCAATAATTCATTTTGACGATATTTCTATTGAAACTTTTAAATGGAAACCAACAATGTTTATAATTTTCAATTTGATTTGATCTTATTGAAAGAAAGTACAATTGACTTTGAAAAGGAATCCCTTTTTTTTAAATTTTATTTTATAACGTTGATAAAAAGAATAGAATCAAATAAAATAGAATAGAAAAGAAAAAGAAAAATAAAAAAGAAAAAAAATAAAATATTATTAGATCGTAATAGAAAAGTTAGCTTGACAATTCTTTTACGAGTTAAACAACGTAGGTAGGCTGGTTGTATATATAAAAATCGAAGTCACTGTTGTAACTTCTTAAAGGTAAAAGAATATGTGAGTTGTTATAAACTAACAAGAGAAAGGGAAAGAGAAAGAAAAGGAATAAGAATAAGAATGAAAATTATAAAGGGTAGAAAGGAGAGGACAAAGAAAAAAAACATGAAGGAAAAGTCACCCTTTTAATACACCTACACATACATAATAAAATATATGCCCTACATCTTTGTGTGCTAAGAATATTATAACTGCGATCATAAAAATAAAAAATGCATAAATATTTAAAGCACACAAAAAAAAATCAAGGGTACTATCAAAGTATATATATATATATATATATATAGTTTGTGGTTTGTAGGTGTGTAGAAAATTTTATGAATGTATTTATGTAAATATATATATGCATATATTCAAATGTAAGTATATATATTATAAGTAGGTTATATATATATTCATATTTATTATATAATAATATATATATAATACTAAATAATAGTAACACAATAATAATATAATAATAATAAAAATATATAATAATATAGTAATTACTATTCTAGTAATATTTATAATATATTTGTACATATATAACTTACTTATAGTATATAATTTCATTTGAATATATGCATGATGTATATGTGGGGGTATGTTATATATATAAATGTGTTTGTATATATATATATAGTTACTATAATAACTTGCCATTTGTTCAACTTATTATGCATATAAGGCTTTAGGGAGTGTCGTTATCCTACCCAACTGGGACATTTGATGAAAATTTCATTTTCCTCCTTCTCTTCCTCTTACTTACTATACATTCGATGTCATGTCTATAACGTGACTAATGAAATGTCTTGAAAATTTACTGGATCTTATTTGAACGAAGAAATAAGAGAATAATTTCTCTAATATATAGAAATTGATAAGAATATAATAATATATATATATATATATATATATATATATATATATATATATATATATATAACGAAAAGAATTACAACAGATGATTTAACATTAGCATCGAACAACCGAAGAGTTTTAAACGACAACCCTTATCTCTTTAAGATAAGACATTTCAACGAGAGAGAAAGAGATAGATAGAAATATATATAGATAGATAGATAGATAGATTGATAGATAAGAGGATAAGAGGAGAAAGATGGTTATATATAGAAAGCTTATTTCCTTTTGTTTATCTTGCAAATGACAACTAACGTACGAATTATTCTTCCTTATCATTGTAAATAGTAGTAGTAGTAGTAGTAGTAATAGTAGTAGTAACACAGTGTAGTTAGGTGTAGTAATAGTAATAGTAATAGTAACACAGTGTAGTGTTGGTGTATTCCAATATGTACGAATGTATCTACGAACGTTCTTACTTATCATTTAATAGTAATGGTGAATAATAATAGTATATATATATGTTTCCATGTGTTCACATATGTACAAATGTATAAACGAACGATCTTACTCATCGTGCAATAAAATAGTGAATAGTAATAGTATATATGTATATATATGTTTCTGTGTGTTCACATATGTACAAATGTATGTGCAAATATTTCTTCCTTATCTAGTTGCAGTATTTGTAATAGTAATGTAATAGTATTCGTAATGTTTCAAGTTCTCACTCAAGTTATGTCAAGATGATGATCGATTCTCATTCGTAAGAATTAGTCTCGGTTATATATTTAAAGTTCTTTCACCATTTTACTGTAGATTTTAACTTCGATTAAAGTGTCCTCATCGTTCATCTTACTTTCTTCCTTTTTTTCTTCTTCTTTTTTTTTATTTAACGTTTATCTAACAACGAAATATTCCCCCTCTTTTTCTTTTTCTTTTTCTTTTTCTTTTTCTTTTCTCTCATTTTATTAAAGACGAAGTTATATCAACAACAAGAAAAAAATAAAAATGAGGGTAAAATAAAATATAATAAATATAACAAAATAAATAAAATATAATAAATAAAATATAATACAATTTAGCCTAGTCTATAATACGATAATTTTAAATTCGTAACATAAAATATAAATCAAAATAATCAAATTGTATGGGACTTGTATTTTCTTGTTATTAAAAAACTTCGTGTGAAATTAATAAAAGAATAAATATAATATATAAAATAAATAAAATATAATAAAATTTAGCATAATGTATAATACGATAATTTTAAATTCTAAAAAAGAAAATAAGAAACAAAAATGAAATCAACGACACCTAATCGTTCATATATTTCAATGACCTTTTCAAATCTTCTTTTAATTATCTTTTTCCAACTTTCAACATTTTCCATCATGACCTTTTTCTTTGAACTTTCAAATAAGAAAAGATCTTTCTGATATTGCTAATCAAATTTTCAAATTTATAATAATGCTACATAATTCATAGACAAACTTATTGTTAGTTTTGATAGAATCGATAATAGGTAAAGTGTCGTTTAGTGGATATAATAGTTTTTCATTTTTTTTTTTTTTTTATTAACCTTTTATATTTTTTAAGGGGAAGAAGAGAATAAAAAAAAGGGGGTGGTCTTTTCGTTGATCGTGTATTGTGACATGTGTCGAATAAAAGCATATTGTACAAGTTGAAAGGGTACTCTATAGCATGTCATGACCTTTCATGACCTTTCTCTCTCTTTCTCTTTCTCTTTCTTTCATTCTTTCTCTTTTTCTTTTTTTTGTTTTGTTTTTTTTTTTTGCACATACACACATACATATATATACCAGTATTTTTTTGTTTAAGGTTTCATATCAAAGGTAAATGCATTATAAAAGCGTGTACTTTCATTTAATATTTCATATGTGAAATTCCTTGAAAATTTCAATCTTCATTAATTAGACCTTCAAGAGTAAGTCAGTCTTCAGGTGTAAAATTAATTAGTCCAACTTAATTAAGTTATTTATTTGACTTGTACTACTTTCAAATTTTACCATCTATGAATGACAGAATTTTGCAATACAACGATTTAATATATTATTCTATTTTATTTTATCGTAAAAAAAATAAAAATAGAAAGAACATTTTTATATCAAATTGTTGAAAAACTACATTTTGTCAAAAAAAAAAAAAAAAAAAAAAACCAAAACTTAAAATACTGTATATCTAAAAAAAAAAAAAAAACTGTTTAAAAAAAGAAATAACTTATGTAAACTTTTTTAACAAACAAAAATAGGTGGGTGGTATAATTTTGAATTATAATCAAATCGAATTAATATAGATTCAAATTCGTATCATTTGCTGGATATATTTGTAGTAGGAGAAAGATAGTTGAAGGTCATCCATCAATCCTATTAATAAGAGAGAGAGAGAGAGAGAGAGAGAGAGAGAGAGAGAGAGAGAGAGAGAGAGGGAAACGAACTCATCGATTTACTCGAATTTGACGATGAACTTCCCTCACTCCCCCTTCCACCCCCCACCCCCTCCTACCACTCCCTTTTCGTCTACTGTTCCTTATCCTTATAGCTCTTAGCAAACTATGACCTTTTGCAGGACCCTTTCTCATTTCTATCCTATCTTTATGCATAAGATTTGAGAATTCTCACATTTACTCTGGTTTGACTTAATCAACCTAATTAATTCATCTGCATGCATGGACACAATTACTCACACATTAATAATACTTACATACGCCCACGTGTATTGTGGGGTTTGATTTTTATGATAAAACAAATACTACAAATCATCATGTTACATTTCAAGAACAATAATCTCAATTTATTTATATATATAATAAAAATAATATAATAATTAATATTAAATTATTATAAATAAATAAATTATATTATATATGTATAATAGTAAATAAATACAATATTTATTATTATATATATATGATAATTATTTATTGTTCCAAGGAATGTTATGAAAGAAAATGAAAAATATTAAATATTGACAATCTTTCGTATATAAATTTAAAAAAAATATATATATATATATATAAAAAATAATATACGTTGCGTTGACACGTAAAGCAAAAACATTTCTACATATTTTTTATTTTTTCTTTTTCTCTTTAGTTTATCGAATCTAAAACGCCGAAGATTTTTAATTGAAAAAAATGAAATGACGAACGGGTATTGATTAATCGGATAGCACGGAATAAATATTTTATTATTATTATTATTATTATTATTATTATTATATTTATATCCTTGATATTTCTATTTTATTCAATCCGATAGAGAAATTATTTGTTTCATTGTGAATAAAACATTATTACAGTAATAACGAATTACGTATTCTAATTAGTCGTATTAATTAAACATCTTGTATGTTCGTATGAAAGACGTTAGTAATGGCAGTAATATAGGATTGGAAAAAATTTCAATTCACATTTGCTATTAAATTTACAGAAAACATATCCATATAATTTATATGAATTATATTATATATATTATATGTTAATATATAATATAAATACAATATAAATAATAAATAATAAAAATAAATAAACAATATAATAATAAATAATAAAATAAATAATAAAAAATACAAATATATATATATAATTTATATTTTATACGTGTGAGTGTTAGTATTTGCGTATAAATACTTTCTCAACAAATTCTTGGATCACGCTTTTCTCTCTCTCTCTCTTTCTCTCTCTCTTTTTCTCTCGAGTAAGAAAAATTATATTTACTTTAATAAAAAATTAATTTTATCTTCCATTTTCCTTCCCTTTTCACCCATTCACCTCTCCTTGTCTCCCATTTTCTTTTTCTTAACGATATTTTTCAGATTTTTATTTAATCTTCGAAAATAACAATTTACAAATTACAAATCTTTTAAATATTCTTCTAAGATATTGCAAGAAAATGAAAATTAAATATAATATGTTCGAATGATTTTTGATCAACGTTGGAAATAAAAAAAAAAGGAAGAAGATTAAAAAAGAAATTTGTATTTCTGGAAATGAAAAGACGTGTTTACGTTAGTATAAGATTAGAATATTGAGTAATCTCATCTTTCATCTTATTCGACTCTATCCTATTTTCTTTGATTATTTTCAATTGGTTTTCTTCGAAATTTCTCTGTGTAAAACTTTTATTTAGATATTTCTAATCGGAAAAAATACAGTTCTTTTTTTTCTTTGTTTTCTTTAAATCTAAAAAGCATGAGAAAAAGAAATTTACTATAATATTTCTTATCGATAAATTCATTTACTATTAATCTCGTTTTTATGTTATTTGTTTATATACAATTCGTGTTTTACGTTTATACATTTTTCTTTCTCATTAAATAAAAGAGAATAAAAAAAAAAACAGAAAAAAAAACAGAATTGAATTTTTTCCCATCAAATAATAAAAATATTATTTGTTTAAATTTTGTCTGATTTATTTGTATTTAAAAAAAAAAAAAAGTTTAATTAAATACGAGATTCATTGTATTTGAAAATATTTCATGTGAAAACAAGACGAAAATATTGTTTTTCTTTCTCTCTCTCTCTCTCTCTCTCTCTCTTCTCTCTCTCTCTCTCTTTCTTTCTTCCCTTCTTTCATAGCCAATCCGAAAATACTTGTATTACTCGTCGTTGCGTAAGAAAATTTTTGTTTGAAGAAAATCATGTAGGAGTTGTGAATCTTCGTTTTGCAAATAACAAGCAGAAGAAATGTCCATAAGAAATAATTGATAGGAATATTTCGTTAACACCTATAAATGGCCGCTCACACACAACATGTGTGTGATAGCCGAAAACAACCGTTATTGGCCATTATTTATTTATAACTTTTTATATATTTAAAATTATATTAAAATTAAATTTGTTGTTTATTTTATATGTTAGTTTTATCGTGAATTTAATAAAGGTTTGTTTAAATTAATTTTTCAAAAATATTACCGCGCTATTACTGGCGACGTTTGACTGCATAGACGTGCGGCCATTAAAGTGTTAATATATATATATATATTTTTTTCTTTTTTTATTCAAAGGAAGTAACGAAGAAGAAGAAGAAGAAGAAAAAAAAGGGATGAAACATTAACGAAGTATACCGTAAAAACGTTTACATTCATATTACATTATATTAAATTATTCGATTATCGATCGTGTCATTGGTATTTTAGCATATTCTAATTAACAATAAATTTACTTTGATTTCAATGTAACGTAATCTGATAGAATATGACATTTAACGTTAGTTAATTAATTTTGGCTTTTATCATTGTAGTAGAATTATTATTATAAATAATAATAATTTTTACATCAAATATTGTTGATTAATTGATCGTAATATTATTAATTTAGAATTAATCTATCGTTAATATTTTATCCGTTAGAATTTATCATTAATTAATCCAATGAACGATACAAATATCTATATATATATATTAAATTCATGAATATTACATACACCATGATACACATGATGTCGTCCCTTTGATTGTTTTCACAAACCAGCAAGCGAATATTATTATTATGTGTAAAATATTACATCAAAATTTGTTATAAACATGTTTCTTTTCTTTTTACACGTTGCCGCACATTTTTAATTTGAAGATCGTAATCAGAAACACAAAGATCGGACGACTATAACCGTCATTTGCTGCAACGTGTTAAAAAAAAAATATAAATAATAAAAAAAATTGAATTTTTACAATTATTTATTATAAATAAATCTATACATATACGAAGTATTGTATTTTGACACGTGTCTAAAAAATAACTTAAGAATCAGTGAATAAAAATCGATGAGGAGGGGAGAGGACTATAAGGAAGAGGGTTGGAAAGGGAATGGAGAAGGGGAAGGGGGGAAGGGGAGGAAAAATTGAACAAAAAAGGAATCGATGAAGGACTTAGTAGGAGAGTGAGGAAAATACGCGTGCGCGTGTACGCACACGCACACACATTTACTAACTGTAAAACAAAAACTGCAGAATATCGTGAGGAACGAAAAATGATAAAAAAAAAAAGTTAAGGAGGGGGATATATAAAAAGGAGAGAGTAAAATGATCGATAAAAGGTAACGAGATAGCACAGCAGTGATATTTTTTATGACGATTTCCAATTACATTGGATATTCTTCTTTAACCCTCATCTCCCCCCTCCTTCTCCTCCTTCTCCTTCTCCTCCTCCTCATCCCCCACACACACATCCCCCTTTTCCCTATCATTTATCCTTTAACACCTTTATTTTGCTTTAATGTTTCATGATAAATTGCATTCGACAAAAAGCAAACAGCAAAGACTATGTACTCTACTACTATTACTATTACTGATACTATTACTAATACTAATACACTCGTAAATCTTTCGAAAAAGAAACAAAGATAGATAGACAGAAATAGAAAGAGAGATAAGAGAGAAAGAGAGAGAGAGAAAGAGAGAAGATTTACGATATGAAATGATTACTATTTTGACATGCAATCCTTTCACATTGATTTTTCAAATCAAAAGCAAAAAAAAGTAGTACAGAAATAATTTTATATATATATATATATATATATATATATATATATATATATATATAATATGAAACTATGATATGATATGATATATATATTTGTATGTATAAATTTAATACTTACTTATCAATTTGTTGTATATCAGTCGTTGCTGTTAACGTCGTTGTTGTCGAATAATTTTGCGAATTATTCTGTTGCACTTGTTGTTGTTGTTGTTGTTGTTGCATTTGTAATATCCTCTTTTCTATTTTTTCTTCTTGTTGTTCTTGTTTTTGTTCTTGTTTTTGTTCCTCGATTGGAGCGACGCATATCTCATCCTCCTTGCTGAGATCCGAGGTTACCTGCTTCATCTGCATTTGACAGCGTTTACCTTTGACCTCGCTCGTCATTTCATTCTGTTATAAAATATATTAGAAATAATGTAATATGAGATAAACTTATCTTCCCCTAATCCCCATCTCAACTCATCCTTACAGAGATATTTGATATTTATTGTTAAAAAGGAATTATTTTTTTTTATATTATTAGTATTGTTTATTATTTATTAGTTTGATATTTTTGTTGTTGTTGTTGTTATTATTACTATTATTATTATTATTATTTGTTGTTATTTATTGAATTTTTTCTAACTATAGGTAAAGTAATAATTTATTCATTAAATTTTTTTATTTGATCGCGATTAGATATTTCAGTTTTCTTTTTTTTTTTTTTTTCAATCGTTAAATCTTAAACTTGTTTACCGTCGTTCCCTCTTCTTCTTCTTCTACTACTATGTTTTGATTAAGATTGACTAGCCAAACTCAATAGAAGAAATTAAATGTTCATCGATTTGCACACATACACCAAAGCAATCGAAACACTTGCATAAATGACAGTGTTTTATGTTATAAGACTTTTTTTTTTTTAATATTTTATTATCAATAATTTCTATACCAATTGGATCCTTTTTCGCAATTATTACATTGTAAAATAATAAATAAAGAAAAATGATAAACTAACGTTATATTTATGATAATAAATATAAATATAATATCATAATTATTCAGGATACAAGTTTTATCGTAATAAATCGTATCAATTTATTTTTATTCGTATTATAAAAAGAGAAATGGAAATAGAAAAATTAAAATAAGAATAAAAAAAAAGAGATCGAGTTAACGAACGTTTTTGCATTAAATCCGAGAAAGTATTAATAATAAAACTTACATCACAGTGTTGTCACATTAACAATGATAAAAAAGAAAAAAAGAAAAAAAAAAGTTTATCCGAGAAAATATTCCAAATACTTCTTTCGAACTTTTAACAAAAGTTTATTGCTGTTACGGATTACGAAGTTAGCAAAGAAATATAAATAAATATCTAAGGACAACAACAAAAATAAGATTTATCTTTTCAAAGATTTTTATTTTTTTTTTTTTTAAATTAAAATTATTATTCGTATTTTATTTTTTTTTATTTTATCAACGAGATACTATAAATGCAATTATTACAAATCGTGTGTGTGTGTATGTGTTATTATCTTTTAATATATTTAACACAATATAATAGAAATAATAATAATAATAATAATAATAATAATAATAATAATAATAATAATAATAAGCTATGATACCTCAGTTGAATGCAATTGGACATCAACGTTATGGGAAACTTCGCCAATTTCCACTTGCACCCGACAGTTCCCGTTCTCAGCCATTTTCTCGCTTCCTCGTCCACTTTGAACCACATAAGTTAAATTAGAATACGAAATATATATATATATATATCTAACAACTTTAACTTTATTCCATCTCCTTTCATCGTTAATTCCTTGTTCGCATAAAAAAAAAGAGGAAAAAAAAATAAGCTTCACATTTACACAGGTGCAATGCATTTTACATGCAGGAATACATACACGTGCATACACACTTTCACATTTCTTATTTTAACGAGCCACTTTCCTTCTCCTCCTCCTCCTCCTCCTCCTCCTCCTCTTTCCACTTTTTTTTATTGTTGTTATATTTTTCAATTTGTAACTTCGAATCATTATAGAATTGATTTTCACGAATCAGTGAAATATTTAATGATCATATTATCAATTGTTTATTATTATTATTATTATTATTATTTTTTTTTACATATCATTGCATACAATCGATATTTCGATTATTCCATTAATTTTTTTTGTAATGTATATCTTTTGTATTTTTTTTTATTTTATTTTATTATTATTATGTGTTACAACTATTATTAAACTTTTCTAATATACGTACTTTTGTTAAGTTTTTAAAATACGAGTGTATATATATATATATATATTTGATATTTTGTATAAAAATGTAAATACGAAAAAAAAGATTTTACATAGCCGCATCGGAAATTACTTATGACTCGATTTAATAATAAAAATCTTATCCGACTATTTGAATAATTATTACGATAGATAATACAATTATTTTGTACTTGTAACACACAATTGATTCGCAAATTGATCCTCTCGTTATTGAATTGTCTCAAATACTCTTGTAAAAAAAAAAAAAAAGAAGAAATGTGTTGAATATTCATGAGAAATCGTTGTATGCAACTGTTATACAGATATTTAATACTTCAATTAGAGTAAAATAAAACTAAAAAAAAAATAAAAAAAAAAAAATAAGAGAGAAAAAAAGAACATTGAAGAAAAGAAGAGAACGTTCTTGTAAAACTTTTAATAACTTTTACTATATTCGATAAATCGATATTTGCTAATACATTCTGAAAGTAATTTTTCTTGAACGATAAGAAAAAATAAAAAATAAAAATAAAAAAGAGGAAATAGAAAGATAGATAAGAAAATATATATTTTTTTTTCTTTCTATTCGTTGAATTATTCTTTCGAGTTTTATTAATTTATTCTCTTCTTGTATTTTTCTTGTTCTAATTTTTAGTTTTTTTTTTTTTTTTTTAATTTTATACTTTTCATTTTTATTATATAATTGGAATATCGAATTTCGATCTTTTTTTCATCCCCATTTTTGTTTTGTTTTTTTTGAAAAGAACATAGCTAATGAAAGAACTCGTAACAATATTTAACTTGTTGCTATCTTTGACGAGTGACGCACAAAATGAAAAAAAAATAAAAAATAAAAATACAAATAAAAATAAACTTGTAACCAAGGTATAATTTTACTTTCCTTTTACTTTTTCTTTCTTTCTTTCTTTCTTTCTATTTTTTTAAAACAACTATTATTAACAATAGTAAAAAGTATGATAACTTAGACGTTTATTATTAAAAGATGAATGAAAATTGTTAATTAAAAATTAATGAAAAATTAGAACAAACGAAAATGGGGGAGGGAGAGGAAATATATTAAAAATTTCTTTTGACAAATCTATTCTGCATTGGTTTAAAGTTTAATCAATTTACTACAAAATGTATCTGTACATTTTTTTTTTTTTTTGTAATTTTATTTTTGTTTTCTAAAAGTGCATAATTACTGAGATATTCAAAGTCAAATATATTTTCTGGTATCGAATTAACTTCTGTGTGCATTTAATAATTTTCTACAAAGGTTTATGGAATTAATACTTCATTTATTCGTGTTCATTTGCTTCAAAATTATTAAATACAAGTTTATTAAAAAAAAAAAAATATAAATAAATAAATCCAATTCAAAGGATGTATATTAAAAATAAAAAAAATAAAAAAAAAAAAAGAAAGAAAGATAAAGAACAAAGGAAAGAAGAAAAGAGTTTTATGATGATTGAAAAATTAAACAATTCGTTCAATAGCAGCACACATTTAATATCTTTTATTTCTTTTATAATTAAAAACTATAATTATATTTATTTTAGACCAGAGAATCGTTAGAAAGACTCGTTTACAATAGGGAGCCATTAAGTGTTTTGAAAAATTTAACCAGAACGAATTGGTAACACGATTTTCGAAGGATATATGAGTCCTTTGAGAAATAGAAAGAAATAAAAGTGCAAGTAGTAAGAGTCAAGTAAAAGTCAGGCTCGAGGTTAAAGCAAAGATCACCAAGAAATCTGATAAATTATTATCCTTTATCTATCTATCTCTTATTCTTTTTAACAAGATTAATCAATATTGTTTAATTGACAAATTGTCTAATTTTTTTATTCAATTATCTTCAAAAATTAATTAGTTATTATAAATTTATTTCTATCAGATAAAATCGAAATAATTGCTGATATATAAAATATATTTGTTTTAAAAAAATAAATAATAAATTTAAATAATTTACATTAAATAAAATTTTGAATTGTTAATAAAAACCCTGACAATATTATTTTAAATAAATTAATTAACAACCCTAATGTTTTATCTGTGTTCAGGTTTTAATTCTCTTTCTTTTTTTCTATTCGTCAATCTTTTACTATTGTATTACTATTACTACTACTACTACTACTACTACTACTATTTTATCTATTGAACGATCTATTTTCGTTCACACTCAACGTGATAAAATAGAACTAGGAGCTCTTATTATTCCAAACTTTCTAAGCAAGTGTTCGTAACGAGTACTTAAACTCAAATGTTTGTATATGCTGCTTTACACACTGATTGTTTATTTTAATTCGAAACGACGCGTCGTTTCACTTGTTTAAAGTTTACTTAAAATTATTCCACGAATTTATAATCATCATGTTTAATTAGATTAGAATTATTATTATTATTATTATTAGATTTACAGATCAATTTATTTGTATGCGTTATATATTATATCATTGATTACAATAATTAAACAAAACAAAAATAAAATAAAATGTAGACAAAAATTAACAAAAAATTTACAAATATTAATATCATTAATTATTTATTATTATTAATAATAATAATAATAATAATAATAATAAAAAAGAAAAGAAATAGTTTTAAAATAAAAAGAAAAAATCGTAACTTTTCTCAAAATCTTAAATTAGTTCACAATGATTGAGATATACTACTAACTATCGATTTATTCGTTAGTTGTGGTTACTACACTACCGCAATTAAATGGAAATTAATCGATCGATTTTCAGGAATTGACAATAATGACGACATTTTGATAATGATGCTGGTCGTCTCATTGCGTTTATATTTATCCATGATTACAATTGAAAACAATGATGATATCGTTCATATTTTTCGTCTTGTAAATAAATTTCTAATTTAATTTCATTCTTTTTTTATTTTCCTAAAAGTAATCAAATTATTTTACCTTTTTTCTAATTATTTAAAAAATTATTTATTATATTTTTTTGTTTTAAATTTATTAAAATTATAATTATTATTATATAGAAATAATTATTAAAAAATTATCAATAAATTTATTACAATTATATTATAATATATAGAAATAATTATTAAAAAATTATCAATAAATTTATTAAAATTATATTATAATATTATAAAATTATAATTATTTTTAAATATTAATATAATATAAATAATTTTTCAAAATTATTATATAATTTTGTTTCGCAAAATTTCCATTCTCGGTTAAATAAATAAATAAACAAATAGAAAATCACAAATTAAAAAAGATCTATATAATTATATGAATAAAAGAAAAAGAAATTATTTATATCAATTATATGATAATTAAATTATCACAATGAAACATTTATTTAACTATCATTGTATTGTTCAATTTGTAATTGTAAATTGTGCAAAACAATTGTATAATATAAAAAGGAATGTAAGTAAATCATTCGAGAAGATTAGGACAAGTAGACAAATAGGTCTGATTTAACGTTTACTCTTATCCCTTTAATATAATCGAGAATACCACCCTCGACACGAGTTTTCTACGAGAAAGAGAAAGACCAAATTTATTCTCGAGAGCAAGAGAAAGAGAGATTGATACGATCAAGGAATGAGAATAAAAATGTCCTTTTCTTTTCACTTTCGAAGGAATAACACGGGGATAAAATGTATTACCTTTTAAAACCATTAAACCACATGATTTTCAAATGAATTTGTTAGATTATTTCTTTAACGTGTTAACAAGAGAAAATGTTTTTTTTTTTTTTTTTTTTTTATCAAAAGATATTTTCATACAAGTTTTTGTATCCTTGCCAATTTTCCAATACCATACGATATCACAAAATTTTGTTTTTTATTTTATTTTCTTTTGTTTTTTTTTTTGGTTTCATTTTTAAAACACGTGACAACCAGTTTGTTTGTTCTTTTCACACATTCTCCTTTCTCTTTCTCTTTCTCTTTTTTTTTTTATCTATTTTTATTTTCCCACTCTTTTTCTTTCATTCAGTATTTTTGTTCTTATTAAATGTTTATTTACATTTTAACTGAGAAAGAACTGCTTTACAGACAAATCGTAAAACTAGAAAAGCTTTTAAGATAATTATATAACCAACGTGAATATACTATAACACAACGTGAATTCATCTTACCATGAAAGGATTTATTGTAACCACGAAAAAGTAAAAGTAAACCATTTTCAATTTGTTGTATTTCAAGTTTGTTTAAATTTCGTTTGAATCGATTGTTAATTCATCTTATTATACGATCAATTTTCATATATTAACACTGTGCCGCTTGGAAATTTGGAATTTTTACAAAATTTAGAAAGTGACGGTAATATTTATTGCTTTCATAAAAATATGTTATGCAAAAATTGTTCTTACTTAATTCTCGATTAAATAAAGCACAATTTTATAGTTATTATGTTCCCTTAAACAACCACGAAATATAATTCAAATGTTTTGATTATTTTTAAATGGCACCAAAGTGGTACCACTGGCATACAACAGATAGTTTTTGCATGGCACCAACGTGGTGTCACCGGGACACCATAGAATTAACATTGAAGAATAAACGAGCAAACACACTAGTTTTTCCATGGTACCAGCGTGGTGTCACCGGACACCATAATATTAACATTGAAGAATAAAAAAAATAAAAAATAAAATGAAGTGAAACAAATAAATATGTTCGAAACACGTAATCGTATTTGTCGTTCACTTGATTACTTTCTTTATTTTAATTGATATTTTATTTTGCAAGAATACACACACACACACAATTAAAAGTATCTCGTTGGTTAAATCATTTCGTGAACACGTTTAACTTTCATTCCTTTTTTTTTCTTCTTCTTCTTCTTCTTCTTTTTCATTAGTTTTATTTTCTTTACGAGTCTGTTACCCCATCGAAAAAACATTTTCTCTTGGAGATGTTTTTTTATGACGTAAAAAAAAAAAGTCAAGAAAGATATAACGATCTGTCTCTCTCTCTCTCTCTCTCTCTTGCGATAATGGACTCCTTTGCTCTTATTTTTTATTCTTTCTTTTCTTCGTAAGAAATATTAGGATTAGAAGGATAGAAAGAAGAACGGTGGATCATAGGAATGACAGGATTATGTTTATCGTTTCAAATTTGCATAAACTAAAAATATGATATCACATGAAATGATTTACTTTTCTTTTGTGTGTTTTTCTTCGTTTCACTAATATAATAATAAAAATAATAAAAATAATAATAATAATAGTATTAATAATAATAACTTGCTGCGTGCGTACGATTTACGTACGTGTACGTAAGTGTGTACGTGGCATTCGTTTGATGCTAACAAAATATGACTAACGATAAATAAAAAGTAAAATGAATTTAACAAAACGTCAATCCGATGTCTAGGCGTGTGTGTATTTTTTTTTTTTTTTTTCTTCTTTTTGTTAGTTCGACCTTATTTTATATATATATATATATTTTTTTTTTATTTCTTTTTCTTTTTTTAAATTATTTTTCAATCGTTCATGCGTTTAACAATTTATCGTTGATTGGTTACGAACACTTGTTGATGATGTTCAAACGTTTCATACCATTACAATTTTGATTTTATTTTTAAAAAAACACAGATTGAGAGAAAAAGAGAGAGAGAGAGAGAGAGAGAGAGAGAAAAATAGGCACGCAAATTCAAAGGACACGCGCGAATAAATACGCGTATATGCGCACGCATTATTTCGTGTAGCGTAAATGATTTTCAAATTTGACGTCAATTATTCGATGAAATAAAAAAAAAAATACAAGAAAGAATGTAATGTCGAAGAATTGTTTTTAACAAGAAAAAAAAACACACACACATTTAATGTGTTTGTGTTAGAATAAAACAATGAATATGATTATAATTATTAATATTATTAAAAATAGAGGAAAATATTGATCACATAAGTAGTATGTCAACCATTGTATGTGATACGTGTTTCTTTTTTTTTTTTTTTTTTTTATTTGTTAAATAAACTTTGCACTTGGTATGCCATAATACCATTGAAGACCAGAAATTCTTTTCGTGAAGATAAAACTCATATAGAAATTCATGACGGAAAATAAACTTGGAAAGATAAGAAGCGGAAAAGAAAAAAAAATAAAAAAAAACTTTCTTCGTCCTCGAAAAAAAAAAAGAAGAAGAAGAAGAAGCAGAAGTAAAAAAGAAAAAAGAAAAAAGAAAAAAAGAGTGAAAAACAAGAATAAAAAAGAAGCTTTCGTTTATTCGATCTTCTCTCTGTCTCTCTCTCTCTCTCTCTCTCTCTCTCTCTCTTTCTCTTGTTCTTTTTCTCTATCTTCCTTTTTCCATCTTTATCCCCTTTTTTTACGTTACGTTATTTCGAAAAAGAAAATATAATATTATATATATATTCCTTTTTATATTCATCGTGATCACAAAGAGACAACAACGAAACGAGACACACCATAAACTAAACAATTTCCTACGAATCATATTTTTCTTTTCTTTTATACATATATTCCCTTTCTTCCTATTTGCATAATAAATTGTATAAACAATAATAATAATAATAATATTGATATTAAATTTTTTCGACAAAAATATGTGTACCAATATATTGTCAACAGAATTGCATTGAAATTTTCTTGAAATATTTTTCATATGTTGGATACACAACACACACACACACATCGAAATATTATCTATAATATAAAAAGAGTATATTTTGTTATTGATAATTTTTATGAAAAGAGAGAATTACGCGAGAAACATTTTTAATATATTTTATTTACTTTTCACAAAAACAATTTGCGTTCATATTCAAATTTACTTGTAACTTGTTGAGCGCCACGTCAGTCATCGGTGACTGACTTTAGACTTTCCATTTAGGCCACGTCCGTCACGGGTGACCGACACGTTCAACAACTATTTTTTCAATACAAAGAAACATTTGTCATCTGACAGGAAATTTCCTTAAAAAATTTACATGACGACGGTCAACGTGGTGTTAAATACAATAATAATTTAATATTCATTGAAATTATTTTTGTATATACACATTTAGTATAATAATTTGTAATATAATATGTAAATTCATTGAAAAATTTATAACAAATGTTGAATCATTTAGATTGAAATGAATCGAAAGAAACATCTAATTCCTTGTTTTGTTTTGCATTTAACACATTGTTTTTACTGATGTGTGCGTTTTAAATGTTGTCAAATCATTGACTCTTAAATACCATGTGTAAACAATCAAAATTAAATTAAATTCTGATCGAATATGGGAATCGTTAGAGGGGTGCAAATTAGAATAAATGTTTTCAAATATTTTCTAACGAATTTCAAATCAAATATTGAACGTATTGAAAACACGTGCAATTGTCATGAAAATTAAAATATCAAAAAAGTAAACAACTAATTATATTAAAATAAAAAAAATAAATAAAAACGTACAGAAGACACGTGCAATTCTCATGCAAATTAAAATATCAAAAAAGAAAATAATTAATTATATGAAAATCAAATAAAACGTATAAAAAACACGTGCAATCCTGACGAAAATCAAAATATCAAAAATATAACTAATTATATTAAATTAAAATTCAACTAAAATTAATTAAACAAACAAACTTTCAACACGCAATACACGCGCATACGATACATGTCATAAATACACACATATATATTTAAAAACATAGATATATATATATATATATATATATTATAAAAAAGTATACCTTGAAGAGGAGAGAAAAAAAATAAACAAGAAAGAAGTAATAAAAGAAAAAGAAATTCACAAAATTGACGATGACAAACGAATTTCACTTGAAACTTCCTCGTGTTCGTTGCACATATTTTGTCAATTTGTTGATCAACTTTTTTGACGAATAGAGAAAAACAAAAAAATTTGAATTTTACACCCAACAACAACAACAAACAAACAAACAAACAAACAAAATGTATATCGATGATCAATTTAACGTTCGATGTCTTATTAATTATTTGAAATATTATTTGTTTCAAATTTATTGATTAATTTATACGATGAAATATTTAGGCGTTTATAATTTGAGGATAGTATAATATAGTATGAAAGTAGTTAGGGTCAAGGTAGAACCCGACTCACAGTACCGTTCCCTAACACGGCTCACCGTCTACTGAAAACTCACTCCGACGTCAGGCGTCGCGACGCGTCCCCATCCTATTCCCATTTCGCGCGTTTCTTCTTCCAACCCATTGCTACAAACATAAAACCGTTTGGCCTAAAACGATAACTATACCGAAACTTATTTTCATCCATAATACCAAATAAAATTGTCCAACTAACGGAAATTCGTCGAATATTTGTTTTTTTTTTTTAAATACGAGCATGAGTTTATCTTTTATATTAAGCAACAAATATTTATTCTATTTTAAGAATTGTTTTTCTTATTTTTTGGGGGGGGGGAGGGAAAGGGATATTTTGCAATTAATAAAAAGTAGTCGATGTGAAGGAAAACAAATAAAACGATGCAGGAGTGTCGTTTAAAAGGTTTAATTAACCGTGGTTTTTTTTTTTAAGAAAAAATCAATTATCAATCGTTAAATATATATATATATATATGTGTGTGTTTGTATACTTTCTTTTGTTATTTTTTAAATTTTTATTTTAATTAAAATTTATAATATTATAAATTATAATTTATTTATATTATTATATTATTTAAGTTATTGTATAATTATATATAATATAATATTGAATTTTATTTTTATTTTATTGAAAAATTTTATTATTTTGTTATTCTTAAAATTAAGAATAATAATAATTATAATAAAATAATAATAATTATTCTTAATTTTATCTTCCTTTTTTCTGTCTTTTATTTTATTTTATTTTATTTTATTTTTTTTTTTAATTAATTCATCGAATCAAAGCAAATACTTGATCAATATTTAAAATTTTGTTGATTCAACTAATATTTGCTTCATTAATTTTCTACGAATATTGATCGTTTATTCACTAATTGTAAAGTAAGAAAATATTTAATATCCTTCGTCTTTCATATTATCTAATCTCATTTTAATACTCTTAATTATTTGTCGATCAAATTTTCCAAAGTTTAACTCATTAATGATTTCAAATCTCTCATAATATTTATGAGAAATATTTTCAAGATTCATTTCAGGTTTATAATTTGGAAATTTAATCAATGCAGACCATTGAAAGGTGATAAAATCCCTTTAAAGATATATAAAGAAGACAGTTAAGAAGAGAAGGGAGGAGGGTGAGAGAGAACGGGCCTAAAAGGATCGAATTTGATTTTCATTTAAATCGAGGAAATAATAATTCAGTCATATAATGTATAATAAGTGTATAAATTTAAATAATTAATGCTAACAACCAAGAAATTTGAAATAGGTTGTAAAAATATCCAATTCTCATTCAGATCTGAGTACTTTGAAAAATTTCCTGACACTACAAGGATGATAATCATAAAACATCCCAAGAGATTTTCAACACACGTCAACGACTCAAAAACAACTGTATAACGTTTATTAGCTTATGTTTTTATTCAGAAATGAATTCTTATCTATTTTAAGAATGAGATCTACATTAAGAAAATGTCAATGGAAAAAAACCTTTCTGTACATGATAGAAATGAATAAAATATACGTCAATTAAAAATCAAATAATTACTTCTAATTATTTCTAGCATGTAAAAACAATTTCTACATCAAGAATCTCAACAGGTGAACAGACAAAAAAACAACAACATGTGTGCAGATCACACGTGTTAGAAATGAAACGTTCAAAAAACTAAGTTTCCAGAGAATAAGACGAGTGCACACTTTCAACAGTAAGATAAATTGTAGTTATTAATAATAATTGATTTATTATAATATTATTACCATATATAACAAAGGTCACTGGTATGATCTCGGAATGGAATAAGTGATAAAAACTAAACTTTGTCTAAATTCAAGCAATAAGAATTGATGAATGCGATAGTCATAGATAGACACAAAAATCGGTAGATCAAAAACGCAACCCTGACGCAACCCTGACACAACACACACAAAGAAACAAAGACAAAAAGACACAAATACAAGCCACTCTTGTAAACGAGCCTCGCGGAACCAGTCTCGTGAAGAAAGAGACATATGTGTGTGAATTATTTTCCTCGATAAACATTCGAAGATTTTTGTGTCCATCTATGACTATCGCATTCATCAATTCTTATTGCTTGAATTTAGAAAAAGTTTAGTTTTTATCAGTTTTTTTTTTCACCAGATAGCGTATTCAAGTGCTAGAGATCCCAATATCTTATATAAGACCTTCCTGTATTCTCCTAGAAGATAACAAGCACAAATCATACCGATAAAATAGCAAAAGGATAGCCATTAAAATAGTAATAATAAAACTATCTCTCTTCGTTATCGCACTTACGTATCGAATGTCCTTATTGACCTGCTTTTTTTCTTTATCCATAAGACCTCGACATATTCCACAACGGGGAGGACTATGCGATCATCGATTTAGAAACCTTTCTTATTTTAAATATTGATCGAATCTCTTATTTTCATCATTGATTTAAAAAAAAAAAAAAAAAAAAAGGAATGGAAAATTTTAACGTAAGAAAAAGAAAATAAGAGAAAGAACAGAAATTAATAGAAATAGAAAGAGTGAGATAAAAAATAATAGAGAAAGAGACTAACAGGCAGGATAATATTTCAGAGTGAAAAATAAATGATTAAAGATGTATGTATGTGTGTGTGTGTGTGTGTACGTTCTCAAGGCTTCTTTTAAAGAATAACATTAAATGAAACAATCAATAAACACGACGATAGAAAATTATGGAAAAATCTTTTTTTTTTTAACATACCGGAAATTAATTTACGCGTCATTCAAGAATCCTAGTACCATATGTTTTTTTTTTTTTTTTTTTTTTATTATTTACTGGTAGCTATATATACCAACTCAATGCTATACTTTTACTATATTTTCCACTTAGTCCTTTACCTGTTCGTGCTTTTAATACCCACTGAGAGAAATGACTGATTATGAGAATAGGCAAAATGGTAAATAACAAACAAACAAAAATATATATATATATATATATATACGTATGTGTATATAGAAACTTACTTTTATAATCGATTTCTTATCATTTCCATAAGATTTTTGTTGTTACTTTCACCAATAGTCAAGCAAGCAGTGTTCATTTTTAATATTCAAGACACGTGTTGTTACTTCCTGCAAATACAAAAAAAATAATAAATTGTTAGATATATATATATATAATTATAACGTAAATATAGAATATTTTCTTAACTATTTCATCGAATAATCAATCTCGACAATTTCGAAAAACTTTCAGCATTTTTTTTTCTTTTACAGAATACGAAATATACTTACTGTGTATTTAAATCTCGAATATCTTATATCGTAGGTTGAAATGTTAAGCATTCTTTATACTTTGTCTAATTTTTTTTTTTGTTCAAGAAGAACAGTACTCTTTTCGTGCCAAACGGATAGATACTCTTCATCTTTTCATTTCTTCTTTTTAGGTGTTGAAAACTTCCGTTACAAAGCAGAATACACTTTTCTTTCTCTCTTTTTTCTTCTTTATTCTCTTTATCCTCTTTATTCTCTTTACGTTCTATATGTTCTCTCTCTCTCTCTCTCTCTCTCTCTCTTTCTCTTTCTCTCTCTTTCTTGTTAAAGTGAAACTTTTTAGGTGACAGTAACGACAAAATTTTATGAAACTCCCCTGACAAGAAAAAAAAGTATAAGGCATTAAGAAAAGAAAGAGAGAGAGAGATAGAATCCACAATATAAAAATATAAAAATAATATTTAACACCTTCTTTTCCTCCTTCATCTATTTTTTATTACAACTCTACGATGAAAGGTCAAAAAGTCCTTCGAAAATCTCCTTCCTATCTTTCTTACCTAATGTTGTTAGTCTAAATCACCTGAAATACAATAAATTTCTGTTAATTTTATAAAAAATATATTTAATTTTCTTTTAATTTTTATGTTACAGATGATGTTTTCGAACAAACTAAAGAACAAGTGAAGAAATATTCTGATCTTGAAGTAAAGAGTTTGGGTGGTGGAAGGATACAACATGATCCAGAAATTAAATCTATTCGAGTTTATGGTTACTCTCAAGTAAGTTAACAAGTACTATCTATACATGTACATATTTATTTTTTTATTATTTATATTAATTATATTTAATTAATATTTTTAATTATATTATATATATATATTTATACGCGTATTTATTTTATATATTATATTTTTCTATTTAATAATCTATTAATGTATTTTTATTTATTTCTATTTTAATTCTATTATTTTTTATATAAATATATTTATTAATATATGTTAAAGTTTAAGTTCCGTTAAAGAAATAATTAATAAAATTACTATCGGTAATAGCAGATCACTCTCTTACCTACGCAGTCACATCATTAATCGAGTGAGTAATTCAGTCGGTAATAGTAGATTAAATCTACAGTTGGTAATAGTAGACTAAATGCTCAGTCGGTAATAGTAAATTAAATTACAATCAATAAATTAAAAATTTAAATACTTTAACTAACTTTGAAAATAAATGTAATAGAGATAAATATTGATCTATTTTGAAATTTAAAAAATATAGCTGAGAAAACTAGCTAGACAACTCCTCACTACATCGCTTTGGTACTATTCTTAATTGAAACATATTTATTTAATTTTTTTTACAGGGATATGGGCAAGCCGATCACAGCTTAGCAGTAGATTTGTTGAAAAAAAAATATTCTAATTACGATATTACCTGGACGAATGATGGTTATTAAAAAAAAAAGCTGAAATATTTCTACCTGATGCTAGAAATTCTATCGAATCTTCTCCTTTGTAAAATATAAATATTTAAATAAAAGGAGCAAAAAAAAATCAATTTTTTGTACATATTATTTAGTAAAGAATTCATCATTAAAATTATAAATAATAATACAGATATATTTATTATTACAAAAACATTTTTTTTTATGAAAAGTATTTAATCATCATTTGATAATATATTTATAACTTAACTAGTATTGTTATTTCATTTAGATACAAACCTATCTAAAACACCATAACTTTTCTGAGGAACTTCCTTCTTTTTCAAAGCCATTTCTTCACTTACATCTTTGAGCATTTCTATGTGTTCCTAAATATAATAAAGGTTAAATATTAGTTTGTAGAAAATTGTACGTTTATTTAATATTATTGCAATACTTACTTTACGACTTAATTCTTTTAAGATCTTTTTAGTTTTAATTACTTTCGCAGTTCCTCCTTTACCTTTCGATTTAGTTTTACGTGGTTTAAAATCTATCTCCTTTGGCTTAATATACTACAATTTAAAAACAAAATTACAATCATATAATATAGATTATTTTATATGTGGTTGTAACAATAATAATGTCAAAATGATAGTATTATTACAATATTCAATTTGTTACTTACTAAAAGTTTCTTCTTTGCTTCTACTTTTTCTTTTAATCTAGGAACATCCACTTCTGCTAAAATTGTTGGATCTAATGATATTAGTTCTGGTTGAATTTTATCTAACAATGCTTTAACTTCTGCCTCGCGTCTTTGTTTCTTCGTTTGATATGGATTTATTTCTAAAGCATCAAAATTAGCTTCTGCGCTTCCAGGAACTAGGAGAGATGTAAAATTTTTGGCTGTTGCAACACCTAAAACATCTTCGTATGGACAGAACTGCATACTTGATATACTAGATGCTAATCTATGTCTTAAATATGGTTTTATTTCATTCACGGATTCTCTGTAAACAATTCAAATATATTACAAAATTAAATATACTACTGTCTGGATTAATAAAACGCAAAATTTTATTATAATATTATTTTACCTATAAACCTCCACTACATTTCCCATAGCAGCTGCTAAAAGACCTCGTTGACTGTATGATAAATGTTGTGCTGGATGTCGAAGAATCATATTATGAACAGGACCTGCAAGTTGACGAATATCCCAAACTTTCATATATCTATTTGAACAACTTGTAGCCATATAAGTTCCATAAGGATGAACGACACAAGCTTCAATTTTGTGTTTATGACAAAGCATTTTTGCTAGTGGTTGTTTAGAGTTAGGAGACCACATTGATACTACTCCTTTAGCATCACCGATACATAGCAGCGCATTAGTTGGATTTTGTGTCATAACCTATATTCAAATATTCATTGAAATTATTAACAAATATATATTTTATATTATATATTCATGTATATATAAATAGAAATATCTACTTGTAAAACTTACAGTTATGTTATTACATGTGGTAGAAAAACGAGAAACCAGTTTTCCTATAGAAACATCCAACCATGTGAGATAACTAGTTCTAGAACCGCTTGCAAGCAAAAAATGATATGGTAAAAATTCTAACTTATTAACATCGTTCATTCTCTTTAAACAATGAAGTTCTATTCCTTGATTGTCATAAATATAAACCCAATCTTTTTGTGCAACTGCAAACATTGTCTCGATATGAAGCCATGATACATCATGCACAGATTCCATAACGTTCATTTCACAAGCAAGTTTTTTAGTAATCCAATCGAAACCTGCTACATGTCCTTTCTTTCCACCCAAAACTAAATGTCTACCATTTCTAAAATATTTTAAACAATACGGACCAAAATTTAAATCTAGTGTAAAGAATTTAGTAGCACTTGTTATATCAACATTGTTAGCAATCTCTGATTGTTTATATTGTAGCGTTGAATCACCAGGATCAGCCTCTAAATGACCATAATCTTCAGTTAAGAGTAATTCTGCTCTAGCAGAATTCTCGATTGCATGTTTTATAGCTTTTTCTTTACGCTTAAATTTCTCTATATGTATTTTATTTTTTATCTTAGTCGTATCTTCTTTCAAGTTTATTCCTTCTCCTTTGTCATACTTTAAAAGTCTTTTTTTAGGGATGGGAACTCTTCTTGGATGTGATTTCTTTTTTTCTCTAATTGAAATAAAAGAAAACTTTTTATGTTAATTTATGCATACATGTACATATAATACATAACCAAATACAAATGCAAGTTTAATTTACTATCAAATGAAAATAATACTTACGTGTATTTTCCATCGTAAATATAATTTATATTAGCTTTTATAATACTTATTATTAAAATAACAATTCCATTTATTCTCACTCAAACAACTTGAACGTTTATTCAACAATAACATGTGCTTTTTAACCTATATATAGTTCTACCGTACTAGTTATTAAACATAACCTCTTGCAACGTGCGAATGACGAGACATCTAGTGTCGTATTTTATAGTTTCCAATTGCATTTTCTTACCTACAAAAGATGCAAATTGAAAGAAAAAGAAACGAATGCAAACGAGCGTTTGATTTAACCGGAGAATAAGACATTGTTTAGAAAAAAGGAAATGTTACATTGTCAACAGTGTTAATTGTAATCATCAGAAATTAATATGTAATTAATATCGTTGATTATTTTATTATTTTCTTTTTCACATCTTTTTTATTATATTTTCTCTTCAATTGCAGCTGCTGATAGAGAAACTTAGATTTTATTTATAAAAGTATATGTACTATACACGTTATTTAGTTTGTTATTAAAATTAGAAATCTTTTACGCAAATTAAATATATATATATATTTTATTTTTTTTTTATCTAAAAACCACAAAGTTTTATTAATCATGAACACTGCTCCTGATCCCAAAGATGTGCAGGTATGGTTATAATTGAAATTATTTTATGTTTTATATATATATATGTATATAAATAATTACATAAACTTGTGAAATCAGAATTTCTTTTTAATTAATCATTTAAGTTTCATTTATATTTTTCATTTTTTGTAATAATATTACTAAATATGATATCATTTATGTGCTCATTAAAGTTTAACAACATAACAGAAAATATAAATAATATTAATGATAAAATATTGTAATTCCAGGAATTCCTGTTTAAACAGGCAAATGTATCACAAATATGTGATAGTTTTACATCCATTCCATTAGCTTGCAACCTTGTTACTGTAGACAAGAAAAGAGGATTACTTTATATAGCAAATAATGATATATTAACTATTTTAATATCAGGAAGTGAGATCAATGTAGAACGCAAAATAGAAATTAATTTACCTTTTAATATATCCAAAATATCTTTTAACTGTGATTATTCATATCTTGCCGTTACACCATTGGTATCTAAAGTATTCATTTACGATGCCAATGCTCTTACAAAACATGTATGTATATTATAACCTTGCCATTCATAGAAACAATGTTACATATTAATGTTTAATATTTTATTATTTTTAGGAAGTAATATTATTATACGAAGTACAATTATCTCCATCAAATGCAGAAGCTTTTGTCTTGGATTTAAAATGGAATCCTACTATGCCCAAAATGTTCTGTACCGTAACAACTGATCATACTATTGGCAATTTTGAAATAAAAGATGGAAAAGAAAATGCAGTTGGAATAAAAGCATTAGAGAAATTAAATGGAATTGAAGCTTTATGTTTGGCATGGAGTCCTAAAGGAAAGCAATTAGTTGTAGGATGTAAAAATGGAAATATTGTGCAACTTAAGCCAGATTTAAAAATTGCTAGAACTATATTGGGACCTAATCCGTACGTTGGCGAAGTTATATCTATCTTATGGATTAGTAATTATCAATTTTGTGCAGCTTATTTAAGCGAAGAACAACACATTAATGTTCTTATCGTTGATGCTCCTAAAGGGGAAGCTAATGGAATTTTTACATGTTACGAAGATATAACATATGGAATGTTTGAGGTAGAAGGAAATAAAGATACACCTCGTTATTATTTTGATTGTGTACAAGAATGGGGTCTCATCATTGCTGCAAGTAGCGGAAGTAGTGAAGTAGCTGTTTTAGGATCAATAGATGGTGGTAATACTTGGAATCAATGGCAACTGATCGATAGTGGAAGAGCACAATTACCACTTATTAGAACAACAGAAAGTTATCCAGTTGGTTTTGCCATAGATAGAACACCAACACAAAAATTAGCATGGGGAGCAGATTCAACTCTTCCACATCCTGTTCCTATACTTCATATTTTAGGAACTTCTGGTCAATTGTGTAGTTTTCACATGGTTAATTTAACTCCTAATTGTCCTGCCATTACTTCACCACCTACTGAGACTGTAACTCTTCAATCTCCTCCAAGCATGATGATACCTTCTAATGTATCATTAAGTAATGCAGTAACCAGTACTCCTTATTCAAAAGAAAATCGAAACGTTGCATTATTTGATCGTCCTAAAACTGTAGCGTCAAATATTTTTGGAGATTCATTGAAAGCTGCTGGATTTTTTCAACAACCTCAACAACCTCAACAACTTCAACAACCTCAACAACTTCAACAACCTCAACAATCTCAGCATCCTCAGCATCCTCAGCATCCTCAACATCCTCAGCATCCTCAACATCCTCAGCATCCTCAACATCCTCAGCATCCTCAGCATCCTCCACAACCTGTACAACCTCAACAAGCTGCACAACTTCAACAAACTCCACAACCTCAACAACCTCAACAATCTCAACAATTTTTACAACCTCATCAACAAACTGTGCCAAATACTATAGAGGAAAAAGTATCAATGCCAGCTAAAGTTGATATTCCTAAAAAATCAATTCCTCAAGAAATTGAAAAAGTAGATCCCAAACCTGTTATGACTAAAGAAGTACATGCAAGTGAATCTGCTGAACAGCAAAAAGTACAAATCGATGATAGTATTTATGTACGTGCTTATATGGAATTATTTACTCTTTTTGAAAGGGAATTAAAAAACAGAACAGGACCACAAATATCTGAGTGTGGATCAGAGGAGGAACGACAACAATTAGGAGAAAGATCAGTTATAGTAGATCAATTTCTTACCGATTTACGAGAAACTACAAATAGTCTATCCACCGATATTGCTTATTTGAAGGCTTTACTTATGCAATCTTTTGCCTGGGTCGAAGAAGCTCGATCAAAAAATGCAGTAAATTCAGAAGGTGGTACTACGAGAAATTGTGAAAATAGTAAAATAGCAGAAACCCAGAAACTTTTTTATCATACTCAATCTCAATTGATACAAGCAAACAAAATTCTTGATTTTGAATGGTCCGAACATATGTATCAAAAAAAATCTAAAATGAAAATTCCCAGTTTAGAATTTCTTTATCAAAATCTTGTATTGCATAATAAAATTATTATAAAGGAAAAGAGCAAAATAGAAGAACTTAATAAAAAGTTGAAGTCAGTAAATCGTACAAATAAAACTTCTGGATTAAATCAAATGATGAGCAATTTAAAAGTATCATCATCCAAAAGAACGCCAAGTCTTCAAGGAAATACAGATGTTATTGATGCACGGTGTAAAGATATTGCTTTTAGGACGCTTAGTTTTACGTCTGAAAAACAATTGAAATTGAAAAATTTACTTTTAGAATCATCACCAAAACTTATCAAACCTGCAACTCCATCACCTATTCAAGATCGTTTAGAAGCTACCTTATCTTCTTTGGCATCTCTCAGTCCTGTAAGTACAGATTCTAAGAACAGGACAGAACAGTCTCTAACCAAATATGATTCAGAAAAAGAAGATACTGTAGGACTTAAACCGCAATGTCCTTTGGCTTTATTGAATAATGTTGTTGCCAAGATTGGATCACCCGATACAAGTTCAATGTTGATACAAAGCAAGACATCAGCTAAACAAATTTCTAACGTTCCTTCTTTTCCTCCTCCAGCTGTTAACAAATTTTTACAAGCTGACAAAAAATATCCTGAAAGTTTTGAGCCACTGTCACAATCTATGAGCAAAAATAATGCTATTGCTGATGCAACAATGCAAAAAACTTATAGCAATGTATATGCTAAAGCATTACCTAAAGATACAGAGATCAAAAATGATAATCAAACATTACCAAAAAATGCTTTTGAATCAATGTCATCATTTTCAAATAGCTCATTGGCAAATGCATTACCATTAGAATTTTCATCAGTCAAAAATCAGCCCGTATCACGAAATATTATTGCTTCAATGGCATCAGGTGTACCATCGACAATTGCTAAAACTGATGCTATGAATGCATTTAGTTTTGCTAATTCAAATATGTTGCCTGCAATGATAAAAAATTCTTCATCAATTCCTACATCTGGTTCTTATCCCCCGGAAATATTTTCTTTTGTTTCGGATACTGTAAATTCCATGTCATCGGCTAACCAACCACAAAAAGAGTTACTCAATTTGATGGGAATATTTTTAGATCTCGAGAAAAAAGAACAAACTGAAATGACATCTATTCCAGAAAATGTTTCAGTAAATAATAAGGCCAATGTTGCTATTAATGCACTCCCTTCAACTGATATTAATCCACCAGCAGTTTTTACAACTCAGGCTACAACTAATAATAATATATTTGGAAATCTTATGTCAAAACCTAATATAGAAAAAACTTCTGAAACTTCAATCGCATCTGCTCCTGGAACAAACAGTACAAGTGATAAAACTACATCTACATTTGGAGCAAGTAATACTCAAGTACAACAACCATCAAATACATCAATATTTAGTGGTCAACCGACGACATCTAATGTATCTATTTTTGGAGGTAATTCATCTTCTATTTCAACTGCATCGACTTTTGGAGTAACTAAAACTACACCATCTGTAACACAAATGTTTGGAACACAAACTACTCAATCTTCTTCGAATACATTCAGTGGATTTTCTTCTACTCCTTCAATAGTATCTGGCACCACTACGCCACCTTATAGTTTCTTATCAAAACCAATCTTTGGCCAATCTAATATTACTGTATCAACATCGAATGTAGCTGCGGTAACTACTTCATCTGCTGCATTAACTTTTGGGAACACTACAACAGCGTCTTCGATTGCAAATTTGTCTCCTCAAAATATTGGAAAACCTGTAGAAACAACAGAGGCAAATCCTCAATTCCTCCCACCAACGTCTGTTACTTCAGTTACGAATATCTTTGAAAAAACAGCTATAACATCTAATCCTGCACCATTTAACAATCCTCCAAGTAATCCTGTATTTGGTAGTATATCTACGACTCAATCAACCACCTCAATTTTTGGAGGAAATTCTCAATCAACCACCTCAATATTTGGAGGAAATCCTCCACCATCAACAACTCCGTCAACCACTTCAGTTTTTGGAGTAAATACTCCACCATCTACGACTTCGTCAACTACTTCAGTTTTTGGAGGAAATCCTCCTCAACCATCTACGACTCAATCAACAACCTCAGTTTTTGGAGGGAATGCTCCACCATCTACAACTGCGTCAACCACTTCAATTTTTGGAGGAAGTCCTCCACCACCCACGACTCAATCAACCACTTCAGTTTTTGGTGGAAGTCCTCCACCACCCACGACTCCATCAACTACCTCAGTTTTTGGAGGAAATGCTGTTCAACCACCTACGACTCCTACGTCAACCACCTCAGTTTTTGGTGGAAATCCTCCATCACCCACGACTCCTCCATCAACTACCTCAGTTTTTGGAGGAAATGCTGCTCAACCATCTACGACTCAATCAACAATCCCAGTTTTTGGAGGAAATGCTGCTCAAGCATCTACGACTCAATCAACAACCTCAGTTTTTGGAGGGAATACTTCCCAACCATCTACAAATACATCTATATTCGGTGGAAATTCTTCTATTACGTTTGGTTCAACTTCAACTGGATCAATCTTTGGGAATAATGCAGCAAAATCAGCAGCTTCAATATTTGGAGGTGGCGGAGGAACATCAGGTTCAAATTCTTTATTCGGTGTTAATGCAAATGCTGCATCTTCAACGGGGGTTGCCAGTCCTTCTTCTGGATCTTTATTTGGAAGTTCAGCAACAATAGGAAATGCTAATGCAGGATCTTCCTCTCTATTTGGAAATTCTGCCAGTAATATTCCTACTACTGGATCAACTTCTGTATTTGGAAGTCCAGTAAATGGTTCACCATCTATATTAGGATCACAACCAGCCTTTGGTCAAGCACCTGCTTTTGGTACTAAATCTGTATTTGGATCATCACCAGTTTTCGAATCACCTAAACCTGTTTTCGGTTCAATGGGATTTGGAGGAACAGGATTTGGTGCTACTTCGCCAGGAGGTAAATATTAATTGATGCTGATCTTCCTGTAATTTAAATCAATTAATATAACACATAATTTTGTAATCAGGATTTGGAAGTCCTCCTACTATAGGTGGAAGTCCTTCGCCACTTGGAAGCAATATGCCAACTGTATTTGGAAATACAACAGGTAGCAGTACGTTTGAATCTTTAGCTAATCAATCTGGTGGTCTAACTTTCGGTAGTTTGGCTCAGAAGACTCCAGAACCTGAAAAACCTGCATTTTCTGGGTAAGTATTATTGAATATATACAGAATGCATATAATTTAATTAAAATATATAATATAAAAATTAGAAATGATATGCATCATAAACAAGTACGTATTTTGTTGTTTCAGGGGAAGTTCTTTCTCTAATTGGCGATAAAAGTTAAATATAAAACATAATTACATAGAGACAAATGTAAAAATTATTTCTTACATATAATTTTTCTATAAAAATCTAATTACAAAAAGACTTCAATTAAAAACGATTTATTTACTTTTAATTCAATAAAAATAATTCATTTTCATAGGCTAATTTTAACATCACAACATTTGTGGAAAATAAAGAGAAACTAAATAAAATAAAATCTTTTATTTTATCTTATACGTTAAAGAGATAACAGATAAATTAAATATATTATAAGAAATAAAATATTTCCATGTAAAATATTTATTGATTACATAATAAAATATCATTAAAAAAAAATAAAGTTATATTCCCCTCTTTATTGGTTTTGGTGCTATAGAAACTTTAGTTGGCTTACAAAGATCTATAACACATGGATCTTCTAAGGGAGCATGTGAAAATACTGTGGCTGAAGGTACAAGAAGTGCTAATGATATTTCTACATTGCAAGCTTCCATCCATACTTGATGTGATAAAAGTACAGTAGTTCTTAATCTGTAATCATTCTGATCAGAGTTCTGAATACGCAAATCTGATTGTCGAGGTAACAATAATTGCACTTGTTGATCTGGATGTCTTAATTTAACTCTTAAAATGCTAGGATCTCGCAAATTTAATATTTTAGCTGTTAGAGGAATGCCTAGTAATAGACCCCCTGTAAACTTCAATGCAGCATCCGCATCTCCTCTAGGCTCTTCGATAATAGCACGACAAAATCTAGTAGATATAGGTGGTCTTGGAAGTCTTTCTTCACCCTGTATTGAAGGTGTAAGAAGTAATGGTAATAAAAGTCGTGTCAAAGATCCTGGCTTTACATCTGCTAAATTTGGAATTTGGAAAACTAATGCCCTAGAAAATGGTGGTAATTTGGAAGTATCTTGTGGCAAAGAATCTGCTTCTGATAAAAAATAACGAGCCAATGGAAGAGCACTGCCTGTTGCACTTCTTGTAACACGAACTAGTTCTACAGCTAAAGCCTTCAGCCACACATCATTAGCTAATGTTACTTCGGCCTCTCCTAATCCACTAAACAATCGTTGCAGCCTGTTTAATTAAGAAATAAAAAATGTTGAGATAAATTAATTTTTAAATAAATTAATTAAAGTTATAAAAAGAATATTAAAACACATATATATACTTTTGTGTATGCTGAAGTAGAGCAGAAACATTGTTACTTGTATTTGGTATTGGACTTGCTGATATTGAAGTAGTTGCAGAAACAGAGAACTCTTTCAAAACTGATTTCAATAATAACAAACAGCGAATATACAAGGCTGTAAAACGTGCTGCACCTTCCATTCGATTATCCATTTCCGCAAGACGATCAAGATCAATAGTTGCAGTTTCTAAAAGTTTAGTATTTACTCTACCACCTGGTCTTGCATTTTCTATACCCATTACTACTTTTTCTAAAAATTCTCTTCCTCTACGATCTCTACGTTCCTCATTAGCGGTATCTTCCTTGTTTGTTCCTGAACCATTAGTTACTGCTGGACGTAATCTTGGCACCAAATGTGGCATTGTGTCGCGTAAATAGTGATAATGTTTAGAAGTGTGTTCTGTAAATAAGGCATGCATACTTGGACAATGCAATGCTGCATTGAATATCAATACTAACACACTTGCATCTAATTACAAATATTAAGGATCATATAAAAATATTTAAATGAATTTTGATGTTATTTATGTTTATATTAGAGGATACAAGATGGTTCATCGACATCTGGTTCTGGTGTATCAAAGAAAGGATGTCGACCAAGAAGTTGTGGTACTAAAGGTAAAGTAAGATAAGGATGTGAAGCTCCCAGTGATGCCAAACATACTCTAATACTTTCTTTGTCTTGTGGATAACGTGTTAAATTATCCAACAGACGATTGACACACATGTGAAGACAATTTCTAGTAGCAAGTTGACTAGCTGCTAACGTAGCGTGTAAACCTTCTCTTACTTCTCCTGAAAAATCTTCTAGTGCACCCAGTATAGTTTCCAATTGATCTTCTCTAAGAGTTACACTAGCAGATATTTTTCTTAATGATTCTATCGCTCTTAATCTGACATTTTGAATTTCATCATTAAACATATCCACCATAAAATCTAATGAAATTCTAGCTATACTTGGTTGTTCTAAAGATAATTTACAAAGTGCTTCAACGGCTGCTGTTCGAACCTAAAATGATTTATAAATAATAAATTAATAATTAAACTAAAATATATACATATAAATTAAACTTTTTATATGTTCATCTACCTCTAAAAATTCATCTTCTAATCCATGAATAAATGCTCCACAAGATCCACTCTTTTCTTCCACTTCAGGCCTAACAGCACTGTCTACTTCTACTACTTTTTGTTTTTTATCTAGTGCTTGTTCAATATAACGTCGTGAAACACCTTTCATGGAACCTAATAAAGACATAGCTGAAGCTCTAACCCGTGGTGACAAATCACCCATCAAACTACAAATTTGAGAGAATGCACAATCAACCATACGTACATCTTCCCCATCTAAGCCAACGACCATGCTGCAAACAAAAGGAAAGTAATTAATAAAATTTCAAACAATTATATTACTTATGATATCTTACTTTTCAGGATATTCAATACCAAGAAGCCAAATTATTTTGAGAACAGCACGTCTAACTATTTCATAGTCATCGCGAAGAGCAGCGCATGCTTCTCCAAAGAAACTAGCAGGTAATCTACAACCTCTATGAGAATGTAGTTCTGCCATTGTTTCAAAGGCTTGTGCACGAACTCTTGGATCTTGTGATTGAGCATAATTTCCAACAAAAATAAGTGTATCATCGCTAGCATTAGCTGTCAAATATCTTCCTATTATAGAAAGACATCGTGTTTGTACGCCGTGCCATGTATCTTGTAAATGTTCACGTGCAAGAAGTAATACCAAATTTCTATAAATTAGGATCATATTATTTCTATGTTATAATAATTTTATTAATCACTATAAATGATAAATATTATTATAAATGCCTTTGGTAATCTCCTAATTTTAACAAAGCTGCTAAACCTTGACTCTTAACTCTGTGAGACTCTTCGTGTTTTAAAAGTTCAGCTGTTTCATTGACAATACGAGCTTTTTCAGCAACATCATTTGTTACTTCTCCAAGTTCACCAAATATCCATAATATTTTTGCACGCACAGCAGCCTCAGTTTCAATAGCAAATCTTTCTGAAAGTTTCTTTATTGCTATGGGTACATCATCAGGAGATATGGATGTTACAGTGTCAGATATACGAACAAGTAGCTGTAATGCATCGTTACCACCTTTACATTTTTCTAAACATTCTATATAGGCTAGCGTAGAGCTACCTTCACCATCATTTTTACTACTTCCAGCTGCTGAAAGTCGTAAAGTTCTTAATCTTTTCAAAGGTGGCTCATTGATTACCTATAAACGAAAGAAAAATTCATCTAATGTCCAGAATGACAGAAAGATCATTGACAACATACCTGACTTTGGGTAAATTCAGCTAAAACTCTTTTCTTCATCAGAGCAGCCATTCTATTCTAACCTACTATATATTTATTAATATTTAATTATAATAATACAAAACAATTGGAAAAATAACATAATAATAAACAATTGTAATGATACAAAACAATTGGAAATAACTTAATGATAAAAAATTATTTAAATATTAATCATTTAAATATTTTATAAATTATACATAAGAACAATTTCCAGCTATATAATCAACTGACCACATAATGAAAATGATTTCTTTTTATATTACGAATTTAGGTTTAAATAACCTAAAATTCTGGTTCAATCGTCAGCAATATAGTAATTAGTTTGTAATATAACTGCTACGTGTCGCTACATCATAATAAAAAAAAACAAATAATAAATAATCGATATGTCAATATTTTTAAAAATATCGAGATAATTATAATTTTAAATAATTAGTTATCATTGTTAATGACATTAAATTGAAATAAAATAATTATTTGAACATTTATTATAATAAGAAAAAATTACGATTGTACAAAATGATACTTTTAAAACTTAAAATTAACATTAGAGTACAATTTTACTATTAGGCTTGGTTTAAAAGTCAAGTAATTAAAATTAATCATAAAAATATGATAAAATTAAACAATGATATAAATAAATATAAACTAAAATTTAAAAATTTTCCCGCTATGCAATTAATACGGCAGCACTACCGACATCCGTTATTTCATCTTACCATTGTTGCCACACCTTCTTGAACTCGAGAAGAACAACAATTCACAATGGTCACATTTAGATTAGTGTTTGTAGACTGCACTGTTAATTAATTGATTAAAATTATGGCTTCCTTAGTTGCGGATTACGGAACTTCCTCGGGTTCAGATAGTGATGGTGATGACGTATCGGATGATGGTGATAACACGTAAGCTTAAATTAAAATGTTACATTTAGGTAGTATTGTTTATTTTCTGTTTTAGCTAACCTCTAATCATTCATATATATTACTTGAAAATTTGTTGATAAAGTTATTGTATCCATAATATTAAATATCATTTAAATTATTTTATTTGAAAATCAATTTGTATACTGACGTATAGATGAATTTTGATATTTGCATGTATCTAACTTTGCAGCAGATTTATTTTTTATCTATAAACATTTGATTCTTTATTTTTATGTATTTTAAGTTATCTATACATTTCATGCACGTTTACTACTGATTTACATTTAAGTATGTTCCTTATTTGATCCCTCTTCTATAGTTTTATTTTAGTAATAATATATATATTTAAAAAAGTATATATATATGTATGTGTATAACAAATTATTATTAAAATCTAATTAATAAATGGGAATTAATATTTGGATAACAATAGTATATTAAAGATAAAAATATATTTAATTGTAAATTTTGATGAATCAGTCTGTGCATACTCTTCAATTGAGCTGGTTCTTTGTAATCTGATATTGCTGAACTCTTAGTTTTAAAGGGGAAGAAGAAGAAGATGGGGAAGATGATGAGCCTGGTGAAAATAATGATGACATACAAACTGAAACTGCTTCCAAAGAAAAACTTCCATTACCTACACCTGATTTTAATGGCACACCTACTTTGAAAACTTCCGTATTCTCTAATCCATTTGTTGAAGCTGAAAAAGCTAAAAGTGCTATACTTGAAAAACATGTCAAAATGACTCCAACATTGGATGATACTAAAATGATAAATGGTAGAAAAATTTGTTGGAATTATAGAAAAGGCAGATGTCGATTTGGTCACAATTGTACTTTCGCTCATGACTCAGACTTGCATAGAACTGCAGCTGAGTTGGAAGCTATACGAGCTCCGCAAGAAACCATTATTTGTCAAACTCAGTATAATGGTCAGCTTTCTGTAAATGATGAAAATGATGTTGATCAAGAGAACAATCATACAAATAAACGTAAAAAAAGACCAGGATTAAGTCAGTCCTTAATTCCTAGTAAAAAGGTCTTAAAAATGTACAAAGCCCAGCAAACTAAAGCTATTAGTAGGTAAACAAAATGTAGTCATTTTAGTATTTCAAAGTATATAGTAGAATATAAAAGCAATGCTGACTATTATTGTCATTTGCTTTTAAAAAAGAAAAGATATTAGTCCTTCCAATACTTAAATTAGTTATAAATACAATTTTACAATTCTACTAAGCTCAGTTTACAGTTGTATAGAGGAAGCTGCTTTAAACATAATACTTGGAAGAACTATCTTCCATAAATAACAATTTTTATAAATTTTAATGACTTTTACATAAACAAAAAAGAAAAAAATATTTATGGAATTAAACATAAAGCTAAGATATCTTGCAAACAATGCTTCCAGAATGCTAATTATTAATTCATATTATATTTATATATATATATACATATATGTATATATATATATATATACTTTTTAAATAATTAAAATCTAGTATTTTTAGGTAATAACTGGTATATCTTTATGGAACAGGTTGTAATCTATACAAAGTTTAGATATTATTTATAGATTTAATACTTTTTATGTGCTTAAAAAAAAAAGGATTAATACACTAAGAGATCATCATGTATACAACAAATCGTTTTTGCAAAAATGTTATTCAATTGTAGTTGAGAGATATTCAAAGATTCATATTTCTATAAATATAGTATATCTTCTCTTGTCTTCTTATAAAACATTTCATAATTTTTATCTTCTGATCGTATGTAATCATTACTCACTTATACACGTATGAGAAAATAATATACGAACAAATTTTAGTATTATATAATATGAAGTAATATGCATTTAATACTAAAGAGTTTCCATTAAAATATATCCATACGTGTAATCTTTGATAAACATATTGCATTAATTAGATATTTTCTTGCATATAAAAGTTTTTATGTATTAACACTAGATTTACGAGCATTGCCTGTATATCTTTTTTTTTTTTTTACTGAAATCCGTCTTTTTGACGGATATGTTAAAATGCAATTTTGTTTTAAATTATTTATT
This sequence comes from Polistes dominula, assembly GCF_049000335.1. NCBI lineage: Eukaryota > Metazoa > Arthropoda > Insecta > Hymenoptera > Vespidae > Polistes > Polistes dominula. The sequence goes on from NW_028300963.1 coordinate 890,033, forward strand.
AAAATGAGGTATATATATACCACATCTGGAAATAATAAAATAAAGGTGTTCCAGAGAAAACGACTAGAAATATATATTCATTGCATTATACAATTAAAAAGCAATATGTAATATTTAAAGAATAATATTTTCATGTTCAGAATTTTGAAGCATTAAATCGAAAATCTAGTGTTAAAATATCAAATAAAGGATGCCCACATATTCCAATATTTTAAGCATCTTCTATAGAATTTATCTCGATATACTATTTCTTCCTCATCTATTAATATATTTATAATTACATTATGTACCTCATATGACTTGTTAAAAAGATATACGAAGTTTATAAATTTTTGTTTGTTTTGTTATATATAAGTGTTTTTATGCAATCAAATATGTATTGTCACAGACAGTCCAAAGTTTTTCCCTTATAAATATAATATGGTTGTTCATTATTAAAAACAGTAATGTCAGATATAATCTGCCAATATGAAATGTACAAATAGATAAATTAATAAACATTAAATTAACATTTGTGCATATTTAAAATTAGAATGTGTTGTTATAATATTTATTCATATTTTGTACAATTGTTTGTACAATTATGAGATTTTTTGGAAAATTTGCAATAAATTGCGAGGCAATAACTACATAAATGTTGATTTATTTATTTTTTTCCTTTCCTGAGACCATAGAAAATAATTTTTATTTGAAATTTTTCAAACCACACGAAGAATAGTACTTTTTATATTCGACGTCCGACAAGTTTTACAAATGCAATAAATACTGCATTAATACCTCATTAAACATGCGGAATATACTGAAGCTGGATAAACTGGATAAACTGGATGCACGATGTCACTTGCATGCAATGTTCTTGTTGCAAAGTTAAAAAACAAACACACGACTCGAAATGCAAAGAGCGATACTATAACATCAACTTCCCGCGCCAGACTAATGACTAATTGAGCCGACAGGTGCCGATAACGAACGACTCTTGCCGAGCTCTCGGTATGATGCGCGAAATTGATGCGTACGAGCAAAAAGCGAAATATTTAAATGTACATTTAATCTTATTATTGCGTTTTTTTTTCTATTTTTATAATAATTTGATTCTAACATTTTTACATGTTTTGATAAATATTAATATATCTTCTCGTAATTATTTTCTCATTAATTTATACTAAACAACATATTGTCGGTTTCCCAATTTGATTTAAAAAAAAATATATAAAAAGAAAATTACTGTAAGGATAATTTCAAAATTGATAGGCACATGATATTTTATTTAGACAATAATGTGTACAACATGAGTTCGGATCCATTTTACATGAAATAGGTGATAATAACTTATTATTGCATTTTTCATTGAAAATATATATATATTTATATATAATTTCCTTTTTTTCGCGACTGAATATCTCACAGGCACTTTATCTTTAAAAAATGGCAAAATTTGGTAAACGTTGTCCTATGTAAATAAGCACAAAGAGTGTAGCCATCACAGTTATCATCTACTCTTATTTTAATTTCTCTTCCCTCCCCATTCAAAAAAAAAAAAAACAAGAATTCGTACATCATGCCATTGCTATTCGACACTCTTAAATCTGTTTGATATACACCATATAATAAATTATGATGTTTCATAAAAGCTATAACTCAGTCATACCATTGCAATTAATCACAGAAATTTTTTTGACAAGTAGTAAAATCATATATATATATATATACAATTTGTAAACCTATTGATACGGGTTATGTGCCCGCTTTAAGTATTGATAAGTTTTAAATTTGTTATGCTCTAAATACGTAATTTCCGTAAATTACGTTAAAACGTATTTTTTTCCACGACCTTTTTTACTTTTATCTTTTTTAATCTAGAAGATAATAATTAGACAAGCAATGTGCATATTACAATCGACTGAAGAGAGTCACATATATACGTATAATAATTAATACCACCACATATCATCCGTAAATTAAGCTACCATTTAATATTCTAACGCTATTATTTAAAATTGAAAAGTTACAATAGAAGTATCTTGAAAATTGTGTTTTTTTCAATAATTTTCTTCACAAGTTTGTAGACATTTATTTGGAAAAATTTAATGTACTTTGAAAAAATCGACTAAAGATTTTATTGAGAAGAGTATAACTTCGTGTTGATTGTATGTTCTATTTAAAATAATTATACTTCATTTTTTTTTTATATGTCGTAGATTATATATAAATATATATAAACCTTTATCACAATCATTCATAGTAATTTTCTTAATTAAGAATCAAGACAATACTTTAGGTAGAAGGATGCATAGGAAACTAAGGAGACGAAGAAACCTTTCTTAAGTATATAAATACTTGGTATTTCGATAGACATATCACTTGTTGATATAGATCAACAAGATTAACAAATAACGATTAAATCCTTAAATACATTCTCTTAATGGAAGATATCCAAATGTGTAACACGTATGTTCGATTAAAAAATAAAATTTATTATGTAAATTTGTCCTTATATATTGTGTAATTTAGTCAATGCCAATCAAATTTATATTACATCTTTTTTTTTTTTTCTAGAAATTATTTTTCCTTTCTCTTTTCCTCTCCTTCATTTTTTTTTTTTATTCTTTATTGTTACTGTTATACTTTTACATTATCATGAAAGACATTTTTATTAAGTTTGCCATCTTTCTTTTCTTGTGGTAATTCATTTATCTTTTTCGTCGGAGTGTCATATGTACGCTTTTGACTCTCTTGATTAGTCTTTACATTATTCTGATCGAAATATTTATATCGATCTCCGTTTGCTACTCTACTAACACCATTCTGTACTACGCTGATAACATTATTTACATCATGTTTTATACCACCGATTCTGACATCGGCTCCGTTAACTTGATTCCTAGTTTCAGAAGAATCTTTCATGTCTGAAAGATTAAGATTCTCATTTTCCAACATCCAAGTACCTGGTGGTAAACCTGTAAAAATTGATAGATGAAAGAACATTTACATAAGAATAAAATTTTGTACGAAAAACACATTTTATATTCTTTTGTACATACCATTTAAATTGTGGCAATATTTATTTGTGGTATTCCATTCTTCTCGCAAACTAAGATTAAACATGCTATAATCAGGATTCCCAGTGACTTCCTTCTCGATAGTGAGGAACTGTGGTAGAATATTTTTTAACTGGTCTCCCGTCAATGCCGTATAAGTTTCGAGTAACATGAGACCTCGGCATCTAAAATAAAATGGAATTTTTCTTACAAGGACGTTTCTTCAAAAAAAAAAAAAAGAAAAAGAAAAAAAACAAACAAACGAAACGAAAAATGTCTTGAAGATACTTACCTTGGATGTGCCGGTTCTTTATATATATCCAACTGAAAATACTGATTATTGATAAGGAAACAACGTCGCCTTTTGAAGATAGTAAAGTGTGAATCATCACGTTGTGCTAACATATTTAAATAATCTCTATGTGTTAATTGGGTCTTTACCTCAATTACTTGACCACACATTTTTGGTCTTCGGATGGTATGTATGTAAGACCAATGACCTTGAATCAAGAAATATAACGTTAGAATAAAAGGAACTTCGTTTTTACCTTTTTTTTTGGTTTCAAATATATATATATATATATATATATATATATATATATATATATATATATATATATGAAAAAATAATATAATAAGAATAATAGATAAATAATAAAAGAATAATTACCCTTTTGACCACGCTTTCGCAAACGTGCTTGCATTTTTGGATTATTACTTTGGAGGTAGTTATGTACGACATCGAAATCCTGATATGGCGGAAATTCGGAGTCTAATGGTAGGGGATCTTTTACGAGGAACTTAACTTTACGACTGCTAGAACGTAATCGATCTCCAGTATCAATGCCTAATTTCTGGCAAACACATTCTATCATACGACAGAGTTTTATTTCAAAATCTTGCGAATTGTCGATCACGTCGAAGTAAGGATGACCGACCCAAGCTGCTGCGGCCTTGTAATCCAATTCTCTAGCAAGTTCAACACCTTCCGAGCGACAAGCATGATCTTCGGTTGAATAAAAATCTTCAGCTCCGTTTGCTGCTGACACCATATGGATGATCTGATTATATCGGTTATCTCTTAATTCTACGTTGTTCCAACCATTTGAAGCCATCATCAATTCCCATTCGTCTTTCGAGATAACTATGGAATAATTATAAGTTACATTTTTAGAACAATATCTCATAAATATTATTTTTCAAATATATCTATTTAATTTGTTATAATTTATAAATAAATTACTTACATGCCGAGGCATCCATTGCACCACGATCACAAATTATAAGACAATTTCTTGAGCAACTTTCGCCTAATTGAAAGAACGTATTTTCAATCTGGATCATCGTACGTAATAGATTCTCCTGAAATTTGAATCCTGAAACAAAATACAAGATATAATAATAAAATAAATACGCACACAAAGAAATGATATTCTACAAAAGTTTAATATCATGAATTGTTGTACGAATATCGATAGCATGTATTATAAATACGTTGTCAAAGACAATGATTCTAATGTTCTCTTTTAAAATGTGATCTATTCGTTTAAATGAACTAAAAGAATAAGATGGTAAAAACAAACAAGACTACTATTAGTGTGATGGAAATCGTTCCAAATGTAAGAAGCATGAAACTGGCAAAAGCATCTGTGATCTCTTTAGCCATTACATCTGGCTGTAAGATGTTCTTTTTAACTGCGAACATATTTCATTCTTTTGAATTATATGACAATTAAAAAAAGAAAAAAAAGACTAAGAAGAACGATTATCATAATTATATAACTTTGTTTTTTTATCTACAATTTGTTCTTGAAAAAAAAAAGAACCTATATCGAGTGTTTAAAATTAAATAATAATAAACATTATCACGTATTTTATCGTATGTTCATTTTAAATCGAAAAAGAAAAAAAAAAAGAAACACACTTAGATTATAGAAAATTAAGACGGAGTTTCTTTTTTTAATTCTTTCGTAATATAATTTGAAAAATGTCAATTTTGTAACAAGGTCTATCACTTATGATAAGTCAGCAATCGGGGACTTCCGTTTCTTTCAACTTATCTGATATTTGAAAAGTAACAGGAATATTTGTCTTCTTTTTCTAATATAACTCAACCACCACATTCAAATATATTTTCTTCTTCTTTTTATTTTGATTTTGAAGCAAAAGATTGACGTCATTTTCATATCGAAAAGACATTTCTTATTCAAATTGATTCTTCAAACTCTCAAGTCACTGTGCGTTATCTTTCAATTTCTTTTTATTATGTACTTCAAACGTAAACAACAATCTACATTGTTATACGGTAAAATTGTTTAAAATACCACGTGCAGATAAATCAATTGCAATTTTAGTCCTCTAATACAACGGAAGATACCAATCGACTTTAATCATATCATCTCAAGAAATATAGACTCATCCAAATTGAGTGTCACATTTTTCAATTGATTTAAAATACAAGAGGTATTTGAAATTTGTAGAAATTACTTTTTTTTATTTCAACGAAGTCTATATTTTATAACATTTATTATGAAAGATTTAATCGAGAATCTTCATCGAAAGTAAAACACCAATAATCCGGTAGACAGAAAAATAATACAACAGTTTGTTCAAATGATAAAATTAAATTTCAATTATATAAGTTAAGATTTACTTTAATAACGTTAAACTTTAATTATGTTAAAAACTCGGTCAAATGTATAAGCTTTTTGAAAAGAAAAAAAAACAAAAACAAAAAGAATTGAAAACATTTAAATGAAATATTATTTTTTTTAGAAATAATTTTCAAAGTATACAGAATTATATTTTGAATATTTTATTACGTTATTTTATTACGTATATGACGTTTTTATTACGTATATTTTATTACGTTATTTTTCCTAATCTTTTCACCTTTAATACTGGGTTAACATATAAATAGTACCATTCCCCGTAGAATTCCGATGGTTTACTGGTTACGAAATACTATGAATTTTCAAACATATTTAATCGATTCGAAACACATCAATTTATATGTAGATATTGATATTACTCACATGTCGTATGATAAGCAATAAAAACAATACACCATTACGCAATTTCGAAAATAAAGTTTCTTAGGTTTGTAAGAGCGAAAGTACGGAGGGATGAGAAAGGTGGTAAGGGAAGGAAGGAAGGGGTGGTTGGTTGGTAGTAGGGTATCGATTTGCTCCAAACAGCAGCCGCACACATAACACTTTCGCCCTTTGACCTTCACCTTACTCCGAAAACATTTCTCTCTCTCTCTCTCTTTCTATTTCTTTCTGTTACTATTTTTTTAAACGTGGTTTGAAAAGATACATTTATTTAAATAAATATATTTTTCTATTTCTTTTATTCCTTAGAAAGGTCTAAGTCGAAACAAAACAAAACAAAATAAGATAGTCATACATATGTATATGTAATATGTGAAACATGTAAATTATTGGATACAATTAAGATTTGATTTTATCGATGGTGTTACTACCATATTGTATATTAGTCATTCAAAGTATAAAAAAAAAAGGAACGTGTTCGTTATTCGTGTTAATAAATCATGTGTTGTCTCTTATTGAATCAAAAATTAATTTGAAACTCGTGCAATGCACCACACACATATACACACAGATTGACAATTGGTTTATTGCCAAAGAATGAGTGAAACCTAGTTGTGTTCGGTGGCAAATGATTGGACGATAATAAAATACGATGAGACCAAAGAGACATATATAAAGAGATTCATTTATATATCTTAAATTGGTTACTTTAAGAAAGAGAGAGAGAGTAAACGATCATCAACCTATAATAACTCATAAAGTTTCAATATCGATCAATTAAATAAATCATTGTAGCTGTTGGAATGTACAGTCAAAGGTTTATTGTACGAGTATGATAACATTATGATGATTGTTGCTAATTATTAACTTATTCATCGATGATAGAATAATAAACGATGATCAATCAGAGTTTGAACTATTTAAGAGTCATGTTTACGATTTTAATCACTCATTGGCATTTAATTAATGTAAATAAAGATAAATAACGATTTGTTTACAACGTTATGATTAGTCAGATAAAAAAAAATGTTCTAATTTGACTATTATAAACTTTCTCTCTTTCTCTCTTGAGAAAGAGAGAGAGAAAAAGAAAAGAAGCTTTTCGAAGCCAAACAGATGTAAGGGCGTATGCAATATCTCTTTTTAGGAAGCCAGATTAATGCATTTGTATGATTCAAGGACGAGAAATTAAAGACTAATGAGAAAGTTCTTTCTTTTTCTCTCTCTTTCTTTCTTTCTTTGTTATGTAACTAATAAGTCTAGATTATATTTTTAAAAAATAAACGAGTTATTTCATGAAAAAATAAACGTCATACTTCGTTTAACGTTATTCTAGTTAATCGTGATTTTTTGAATTTTAGAAAATACTTTCCCCATAATAACACGTAACCAAATGTATTCTGATCTTGATAATTAAAAAATAAATATGATTATTAAGAAAGATGTATAGTATTGAGGAAAATTGTTTATAAAAAATATCACTCTACTAATATTAGTAGAAGTGTTATAAAGGTAAAAATGTTGGCTATATAAATATATATTAATATATATATAATATAATAATAATATAACAAATATATAATATAATTATATAAATAAAATAATAATAAATATATATAAAAAAATAATAAATTATTATTATTAGATTATATATTTTTTTCTAATACTTTATTTAAAATTGTATTAAAAAAAAAATAAAAAGAAATAAAATCTAAATGTTTGTAATTGATTTCTTTTTCTGAAGTAAAATTAAATCTATGCTAATATTACTATTATTTGTTTAAAAAATACGTATGTATATTTATTCCACAACGAGAACGAATATAGATTCTCGTTATCCTTGAATAATATTCCAATCGATCGTTAATAATAACGCATTAATTAATTACTATTAGCAAAGTACTTAGAATCCAATTATTTATCGTATTAAACCAGTTTTATATCAAATGATACCAATAATCTCATGGCAACTATTCATAAGAATCTGACGGCAGGGGTTTGAGGAAGGGGGTATTGGTATCCTATCGATCTGAAATGAAAATGAGATGGAGAAAAAACAAGTGGAAAATTTCATCAGACTATTGTTGTGATCGATAAAATAACCTTTAGAATGAGAATTGCAATAGCCAATAGCTTAAAGGAACACAAAAATTGAGATGAACAGTTTGTTAGATGACAATGGGTAGGAGGAGGTAGAGGAGGTGGTGGAAGAGGGGTTGTATTCTCGAGAGGATTGCACATTGCGTGATTTTCTAGTCGAATCGAAAGAAGAATTTTGGCAGGTCGCCTTATTTTCTTTTACGCAATCACCAGATGGTGTGCGTTAGTTTCGACATAGTTTTTCTTCTTGTTCATCAAACCACTAAAGCGAGAGAAAACATTTTCAGAACATATATATATAACTAACACGAATAAAGCAGCAACGTGTGTAGATGTGTGCGTATTATACGTAACGTAATAATTTTATAATGAAAAAAAAAAGAAAAAAAAATAAAAAAATATAATAATAACATACAGCAATATATAATTACATTATATATACACATACACAACGGTATAATTATGTTAGCATAAAAAAGACATAATTTAATTTTACGAGGATTGTTAATGTGTTTGAAAAAAAGAAAAGAAAAGAATAAACGTTTCTTATGTTAAGAAATTTAAATGAAATAAAGATTTCAATCTAAAGCACGCAAAGTAAAGCAAGAAGTAATATTTTTCGATATTATCATTCCTATTCACAGTTTTACTAATTAAATTTTTCTTTATTTTCTCGCGACGAAAAAACACCTCTCATCTTCTCACCTTTCTCGTGAAAATTTGGATATGATAAAAAAAAAAAAAAAAGAAAGCATATTAAAACGTGCCATTGATCTGTCTAGAAATAGCATAAAATGACCTCTTTGTTCCAATCGACTATACCTAAGTCTAAAGCTTATTTTATTGTTAGTAACATCTATAATTAGTAATAGATCAAGAGAATAAAAAATTACTCACTGTTATTTGAATTAAAAAAAAAAAAAAAGGAAAAATATGAATTATTATTATTCTTCTTCTTCTTATTATTATTATAAGGTTGGATAAATTGGCGTCACATGTTCTCGAGAAATTCGCGAAGAACGGATCTCTTATGAAAATTTCTTGGCAAAATGTGTTATATTATACTATTTAAACAAAAACGCTTTTGTATTTCTTGCTAAAGAGAAGAGAATTTTAATATATATATATATATACAAAATATATAATAATATATAATCATATATAATGATATAATAAATATGATATATATTATATCATTATTATTATAAATCGTTATTCGTACAACGATGAACATGCATGTAGAAATTACTTTTTTTTTCTTTTTAATAATAAAAAAAAAAAAAAGTACAAAGAGAGAACTCACCTTCCTCGGCGTTCAGCTCTGAAAACTTGATGCCACCACTGAAATGGAAAAAGAGCAGACGATGGATGAGACCTTTGTAAAATAATATTTGGAACGTGTAAAAAGCTCTGTTTTATTTGTGTGTGGGTGTAGATGTATGTTAAAGAAGAAGAAGAAGAAGAAGAAGAAAATATATATATATATATATATATATTATTATATATTATGAGAAATATATAGTGAAAATTTGGCAATAAATAAATAACAATTCGTTTGTCAATGTTATCAGTAAAATTTCAAACGAAGTCATTTCCTATAATTATATACTTCTTGCTATTATTAATATTATGATATATACATATGCACATATACGTATATATACGTATGTACATATATATATAATATAAACACATTTATAAACAAGGTGAGTCAGCTAATTTTAATACCTTAAATATCTTCGTTGTTTTTGAAAAATACATCAAAAATATTTTTGGAATTTTATGAGCTCCCATTTAACCCATTTAATTCTTTTTAAACATTTGACGTATTTTTTTTTTTTTTGTTAAAATAACAAAGATATTTAAAGTATCAACGTTAACTAACTCATCCTGTATATAAATACGGATATGGATGTATATATATATACGTAAAAAAAACCTAATGTATAATTAATTTCTCTTTGAAATATAAAAAAAAGAAGAAGAAAAAAAAATCTACAAAACATTATCTCAACGCGATTTGTATAAAAAAAAAAAAAAAAAAAAAAAAATCAATCACGATTATTATGAGAAAATATTCTTATATCATTTTAATACACGAATACGAAAAATAGAGGATCTATTTTTTTTTCCTAAGGAAAAACAATTAAATGAAGAAATAATAAAATTATATATTGGACACGTTTTTATTTTTTTTTTTTTTTGATTTTAAATAAAATTTCGTGAAACTAATACGAATCTTTTCATGGATATGCCAAACTTATTTGAGTTTATTCAATTCTTCTTTTTTAGGTTTCTTCTTCAACATATGTTCAATCCTCCATTAATCGTCATCGTCATTCTTTCTTTCTTTCTTTCTTTCTTTCTTTCTTTCTCTCTACACAGACACCATCATTCTCTTTCTTTCATTCTTTCGATTCCTTTTGTAAATTTGTTATCGTGTAATTGCATACCTGAGCAGCACGGACGCTGTCTCGGGAACACGGAACACCTGAAAAAGAGAACAACCACCGCTCTATCGAATCCACAACGTAGGGGGATAACTCAAACCCCAAAAACATGTAACTCCTCTTTTTTTTTTCTTTTTTTTGCCTCTTTTTTTGTACAAAAAAAAACTAATAATCGATAGAAAAAATGTAACGTGTAAAAAAACAAAAAAAAAAAAAGAAATATTTTGATTTCTTTCCTAAACTCCCACCCAGTCTCACCCATTCCATTTGTTACTTAAATAAAAAATAAAATAAAATATGGGAAAATTGTGAAACGAGCTTTGACCAAAAAAAAAAAAAATTAAATATTAAAAAAGATAAAAAAAGAAAAAAAAAACAACAACAATTTGTTCCGATAGGTTTAACTATGATCGTTAAAATCGATTTCTGTACGAGAAGAGCCCGGATTGCAGTTAATCGTCAAATACAATTGCGTTAACTTTAACAATATCAAATTGTTTAAAGGGATCAAAATGTTTCCCTTGTTGTCTGGCTAAAATCTATATTAAACTCTCTTCGAAAGAAAAATTGCAAGAATTCGTATGCGTTATATCCGGTTGGTACGAATGAAGAGATAGGAGACTGAGAATGATCTCTTTTTTTTTTCTTTTCTTTTTTACTTTTGTTATTTTGCTTTGAGATAAGGAGAGATCAAGACGAGACATCTTCTATTTTTTTCTCTCTCTCTCTCTCTTTCTTACTGTTATTATTTTTATTATTATCATTATTAGTATTATATACACTTGGTGGACTATAAATCAGCTGACAAAAGTATACATTTTATTACTTTAAACATCGTTTAATTTATAGACTGCACAAAAATTTCTTTGATTGCATTTACTAAAAAAAAAAATAATGTAATTTTTCAAAATTAATAATATAATAATTAATTAGTTTAACATGGTTGTAATCAAATCTATTTATATAACACAAGAAATAATGAAATTTTAATTATATGTCTACGTTTATAATGATTTTATTACTTCCTCGTTAATTAACAAAATTACTATTTTTATTTTTTTATTTTCTAAGATAAAATTAAACTCGAAATAAGTAAAACAACTAAATGTGTATAAATTTGTAAATTGTTAACATCAATTCACAATATTATTTCACGGCCTATTTATTAATAATAAAAACATAATAAAAATAAAATTATTAACATATATATATAATCTAATAATACAAATAGATTAAAGGATGTATATTTATTAGCTACACAACTGATTCATAGACCAACCATGCATATAACAAAATTTGTCTACAAATTGCAATTTTTTAAATCATCTTCATTCGTACCATTCGCTCTTTTTCCTTTTCTCTATTTATGGAACTGTATTTGTTTTCGGGGTTAAAAAAAAAACAAATTAATAAATAATAAAAATCTATAATTCGGATGTTATTAAAAAATAACGAATCGACACACAAAACAAATTTATCAATAAGAAACAAAATGTCGTCATCCGTTTATTATACGGCGACATTAACATAGGTTTCCCTTTTTTTTTCTTTCTATTTTTTGTGTGTTTCTTTAGTTTTCCTTAAGATCCAAATGTTAAAAGCAAATAATAATAAGTATATATATATATATATTTCATGCCTACTTTCCATCCCATATTTTCGAAGAAAGTACACAGCCGTGCCTGTCCTGTTGTTTTTCCACCGCAAGGTCCTGCACAAACAAATAAACAATTTATAATTAATTAATTGAATTAATGATACTTTTACAATCAACCAATAAAATAATCGAAACGTGATATATAAAATGATAAGAAATAATCTTGATTATTACAAATATACTACGAGGATGTTGAATTTTCATAGCATAAATAGAAACGAAGTAGTAATACAATCATAACTAAATTACATGTTAATTTAAACATTAACTCTATCATATAAACGTTCTATGTTAATATTAAAACAATGTTCAAGAAAAACAATACAAGATATAATAAAAACATTCGTGTTATATATCCGAGAAATGATAAAGTCGTATGTTGTATGAAAACCGTGTCATAAGAATATTGTTTCGAGTTCGATCCAGTTTGCTAACGTGAAGGTTAAATTCATTAAAAGTATAAGTTCTTTTTGTTAATGCAACATTTATTAAGAAAAGTATTAAGGTCTCGGTGAACAATATTGTATGATTGCAATTCTGATTGATCATTTATTTGTCATCAATTGTATTTATGAGCAATTTTCCTTGTCCTTTTTTTGTTCACATTCCGACCTTTAACTCAACAAAAAAGAAAATAAAAAAAAAGAGACTGAAAAAAAAAATACAAGTAATAGGTATGCTTGAACAACATTCTATGAATTATGTTAACATGTTACCAATACATGGTTTTTATAATCATTCTAAAATTCAAAAAACAAATTATAGAAACTACTTAATATTAATTCGAAGCATTGATAGAACTAAGGTGTTTGCTTAGAAATTTGAACTATGTGAAAGAATCTTTTGCATTTTGTTGCACACCATCGTTGTTTGTGTTTTATTATACCTATATATACATAACACTACTCTTGGTGTATTTCTAAAATAAGTAAAAGAACAAATTTACCATCATATTTTACGAAGCTAATTTTTTATAAGCTGATCCTAGTCATTTTTTATTATTGTCATCATAACTAACTACGCTAATAGTAGAAATCGATATGTAATAAGATAGCTTATGATAACGATGATTGTCGTCCTTCGTGATATGTATGTATATTTCAAGAATAAAAAAAAGAAAAAGAAAAAGGAAAAAATAAAGAAGACGTGTTTATAAAACATTATAAAAGATGAAACATTATTGTTTAAGTATTATTACTTGTTAATTATTATTTAATTGTGATGATTATTTTCTAACAATGTTAAAGTAAACGATGTCTTTTTTTTGTTAACGGTGAACAAAAATTATTATTACATCGAAATGATTATTTATTTAAAAGCAAAACATTAAAAAGATAAAACATCATTTAAGTGTGATGATTATTTTCTAAGAATATTAAAGTAAACGATGTTCTTTTTTTAACGGTGAACAAAATTTATTATCAAATCTAAATGTTTGTTTATTTTTTAATATTTAATATAACTTCGAGATAAGTCGTCTTCTTCTCGTGTATATAAAAGTGAAAGAAATGATTCTTCTACTCGATCAAATTGACTATTTATATTTTTATTCCACTCTTTAATTGATTTAAATTGTACTAAACTGATATTAATAGGACGATGCACGCAAACTCGTTTATACAGATCTTCAAACATTCATCCTAACTAAATAAATAGCTCTTATTTTTTTCTTTGTATTCTTCTATACTTCATTTTTTAAATTCACAATTAAAAACAAAAACATTTAAATAAAACTTGGCTATTTTTTTTTCGTAATTTAAAATTAGTTAGTATTGTAAAAAATATAGATTCTAATTATAGAAAAAAAAAGAAAAAAAAAGAAAAAAAAATTGCAGATCTTGAAATGAAAATTAAAATGTCTACTATTTAAACATGTTACTGTTAAACATTTGAGTGCTATGGACGCATATGCATGTTTGAAAATATTAATATAAAATAATATAATGTTTATATTAATTAATTAAATTATATTTAGAAAGAAGAACTTTAATTATTAGATATAATTTATTATTAGAATCTAGTTAATAATAAACAATTTCATTTCTACAAAATATTGTTAGTAAAAGTATTCAACACTCAAAGGGTTAATGTTGAAATAACGGTGATTATTTTATAGAATGTTCAGAAGATTTCGGTCAATCTTTAAAATGTGATTAATTTATTTATTTGTGTTTGAAGAATTAGGGGGAATGATTTTAAACTATTATAAGTAAAACAAAACATGTGGAAATAAAAAAATATGTAGACAATGCTTCTAACAATTTTCGGTCAATTTATAAAATGTGTTTCAGGAAGGTGTATTTTGAACATGGAGGAGAATAAGAAAGGGAGAATCTCAAGCTATTGTCTAAACATAGGCAAATGAAGCACACTTCTATAGAATTCAGGTTTCTCCACATTAATCTTAAAATGTTTAATTCATTAGTTCATTAAAAGAATGATGCATCCGCGTTCTTTAGAAAATCAAATTGTAAATTGAATTTCTTTTAATTGTAAATTGTATACAATTAATATAATACAAATTTAACGTAAAATGTCTAAACATTATTTTCTTTTAAAAATAATTACAAATGGACGAAAAATTAAAAAAAAAAAACGCATTAAGTTAGACCTAAATATATTATCTAATTACGCCATGTATTATCATGATCAAAGATAAACGTGAAATGACCTTCAGAGAATTGTTATAAAGTAGTTAATCAAATTATGAAATCCTCTTGTCTATCGTATAAAGCCAATTTTTGTATTCTTTTTCCTATTTTTTTTTTTTTTTACTTTACTTTATTAAATTATACTTAAAGAAGACATGGAAAATATATAATCTTAAAATACGTATCAAAGTAAACCGATAATATACGTAACATATATATAGATATATATATATGCGCAAGGTCGTTCCAAAAATTTCTTTCTTTTTTGATGATAAGTTGAACAATATTATATGCATAATATATTATAATATATTAAATAATATAATATACTAAAAATTATAATTTAAATAATATACTAAATAAATATCAATTCTACTTTATTTGACCTTTTATTATACTTTCAATTATTCAACATAAAAAATATTGTACCTGTAGAATTACTAAAAAGAAAGAAACTTTTAGGACAACCTAATATAAAAATAAATAACTAATTAAACTTTAACAAACACTTTAACAAAAATGATATTTTAAATAAACTAATTGGAAGATAATACTATTAGTTTAAATTATCAAAAGAAAAAAAAAGGAAATTTGTACCATACGTAGGAATAAAGAAATAAAATATTTATATAATTATTTTATAATGTAAAATCATAAAACTATAAATTGATTCGTGAAAAGTTTTGTCTGTTTTAAATGAGTAACGAGAAGAAGAAACCTCATGAATATTGTGAAGGTTATTATTAGGGAGAGATAAAGATAAGGGAAAAAATGAAGGAAAGGAAAAAAAAGATGGCTTTTCATTTGACGAATAACGTAGAGTCCCCTTTCACCTTTGTACCTGGGTTCCATTGACGAAAAGAAATCATCCCCATTCCTTTATTTCTTTTTTCTCTATCTTTTTCTTGAACCTTCTTTTAAAATATTCTTTTTTTCTCTCCTATGCTTCTCGTTTATTTTTTCTTTTTTTTTTTTCTGTTTGAAAAAGAGAACTTCCGAATAATTTAAATACACGCGCGCGGTTTTTTCACGATAGGAGGAGCAGCACCCATTTATTGTCGTATTGCGCGGTATCGTTGTTGCTGTCATCTTTTCACCTGCATAGTACACTCCATGAATTCGATCGATATTTACTCTCCTCTCTTCTCTCTCTCTCTTTCTCTATCTATCTTTCTTTATCTCTCTACAAATAGAAGGATACTTAAACTCTGAGAATAACGTAAATTTACCATAAACGTTACAAATAAATCATCAACAAAGTTTATACATTTTTATATTCATTAAAATGAGCCAATGCAACATTGTTCTTCTATGAGAGTATGATAATAAAAGAAAAGATATGCACGTGTTAGTTTTAGAGATTAATTTCTAGTTAACAAAAAAAAAATAAAATAAAAAAGAAATATATTAATTGAAATAATTACTTTTTTTGTGTGTGAATATAATTTAACGAAGAAATATGAAGAAATAAAAGAGGAGTATTATGCAAGAGAACAGTAAAACATTCGTCGTAGGTGGAAAAACGAGCACGTGGTTTCTCGCGAGAGCGAGAAAGAGATCTTGAGCGTGAACGAGAGAAAGAGAAAGAGAATGCTGCTGGCTTAGTTGCGTGTTTAGATTCTTCTTAAAGATATTTCATATAATGATTATTTACGAAAGAAATATCTTGTCTATCCTTGAAACTTTGAAAAAATGGAAAAATCTAACTCGATGATTGGCAGAAACAAAAAGATTGAAAAAGGTATAATCCGTTATAAAGAAATAAAGTAAAAAAGTTTGCTTACCTCCTGTGAGTACTAATTTGTACAGCCTCTTCTGTTCCATTGCGAATGAAGGGAATCCTTTTTCAAATAATATTTTGTTTCGAAATTTCTTAAGCCACGGGAGTTGTAGCACTTCCTACATCCAATTCTGGTTTCGCGACGTTTGACACGTGAATGGCGTCTCGTTGTTTCACAAATGCAATAAATACTAGATCAACACATCGTCGTACATGTCGAAATGTATTATAGTTGAATGCATCGAATGCATGAGTGCAGATCTCTAAGGAGACAAATACGTTAAAAAGTATTATGACGAAAACGATATCACCGTTCTCGTCGCGAACTTGAAACAACGAACACACGGCTCGAAATAAGTCCCGTTGCACTAACCTTCCACGCTCATGCACCCTTAGCTCGACGACAGAAGCCGAATGACAAACGAATTTAGCCGAATTCTCGCAAATGCGCAAAATCGATGCGCACGAGCAAAGCCAAAATGTATTTGCATGAATGTTATGACGTATGTCGTATTTTTGTTTTATTTTCATATAACGATTTAATTTTCATCTTTTTGCATGCTTTAAGATAATAATATATCTGTCTATTATTATTTTCTTATTAATTTCATTGAATCAATACACGAACGTTATACGGCAAGCAAAATTTTATTTAAGAAGTATAATTGCATAATTGCAATAATGATCGTAGACATTTGTGTATTATGCATTTTCATTTTTTTTTTCTTTTAGTGTAAAATTTTCACAATAGATTAACCTAGTTTCCATTGAATTTTATTTGCAGATATTATAATAATTTATATTTGAACTTTTTGAGAGAGAGAATTTTATTACTATATTATTTAAATAACTATTAAACTCATTTAACTATTTCATTATCTTCAACCTTCAACTAACAAAGTGAATGCAATAGATCTAAAGAATTTTAATTACAATCTCTTATACCTTTATTTCATAATTTCTAGTTTTAATTTTTAAAATATACTATTTCATGATCTATAATTTGTAAAATACTGTATAACTTTGTATATAAAAGCATATGTCTTTAGAATAACATTGTTAACTTTTAAAATATAGTTTGAAACAATTATAATTAGCGATATAAGTACAATAAAGCATTGATTATCTGAAAACCGATTATCTAAATGACTGTTTAAAAAAATGCTGTAAACAAAATCTGATTATATTAAAAGACAATTTTAATATTAATGTAGTAAGTTACCAATAATAATCAATGTTCTAAAATATATAGCATATTTTTAAAATGTTTTAGTGTATAGTATATTATACGCAGGGATCAAGTCTTCGTACAAATTTTAATGGTATACCAAGATTAAGCAATTTATCCGGTGATCGTTTTCTCAAATCCGAAATGTAATAATTTAATGCTAGCCAACATATTTCAGATAATTTAGGTATTGTTAACCAAACTGCATAGATAGCATCTGTTCTTGCTGCCTGAAATAAACATTTAACAAAATGATAAAATAACAATATATTATGTGTAATTTTGTATGTACAAAAATGATAAAATAATACTTACTTTATCACGTTGCATGCTTACACCACCAAAAGTATACATACGACCCTGAGGAGTTAAGGCAGCAGAATGAAAGAATAATGGTCGTGGGAGTTTACATTTTCTTAGGCAAGTCCATTGCATTTCTTTCAAATCTAGTCTCCAAACATCGGAAAAAACAAAAGCTCCATTTGTACCTCCAGAAACAACAACGTAAGTTACACCTGTCTTTTCATCCGTATATTGGACTACACCATGACAACGTCTAGGAGCAGGAATTGTATTATCCTCGCTATCGCCTTGAGTATTTAAAATTGTCCATTTTCTTTTTTCCAAATTAAAAGTTGGTATTTCCTTATAATTCATAAATGTATATTTAATACTAGTTAGAAAAATACTATCTCATTTGAGCAAACAATACTTACTGCTAAACTAAATGCCTCAGAGCCAGTACCTCCTCCTATAACATAAATGTTTTTTCCATCAAAACCAAGCTCATGTCTATACCGTCCCATTGGTTCTGACAAATCCTTTCCGGTGCAAATGTAAACTTTTTCCCATAGTCCAGTTTCAAAATTAAATCTATGAATATCACAAGTATATTCTCTTCCAGTTGTACCGCCAACAGTGTAGAGATAAGGTTCATTAAATAGCAAAGCTTGTCCATATTGTGGTTTTGGCATGTCACCTTTTGCTATCACTCTTGTTGTTTTCCCATTATCAACATTACACACATAAAGCTGACCATTACAGACATCACCAAAGGGTACACCTGTTCCACCATAAACTATTAATGCATTTCCTTTCAAAACAACCGCATTAGATGCTAATTCATCTGGTAGATTTTCTCGGCCAGGTAAACGTTTCCATTGATTTGTGGCTAAATTAAATTTCCAAATTTCTTTAAAAAGTGGTTTACTGGCAAGCCATATGCCATCATTTCTCATATCACGATCATAATCAGTAATGCAAGGGTTAAATCCACCATATGAATAGAGGTTTTTATGATCGCACACTATTCTGTGTCCACTTCTTGCCTTTGGTCGTTCTAGGCATCGTGAACGATGTCTTACAATAACAAATGGTTTAAAAACATACATTTTTTTTACGGTTGATTCATCACTTCCCTATAGAAATAATAGGTTTATGATTTTTTATGTGAAAAATTTCTTACAAAGTAAATTCTTGAAATAAATTATGACAGAAAATCTACATATGAGAAACGTTTTCTATATTTCTTACACATGCAACCATAGTAAATAATAATATTTCTTTAATTTCATTCTATGTAATAGATTCTGTACACAATCACGTACTACATAAGTATATACGTGGCTATATATTTTATGTTAGTTATTATAGTATACAGAGAGAAGCAATAATGGCGTCTAGCTAGAAAATATTTCTATTTATATTCTTGAACATCTATTTCCACAAATTTTTTCTTACATTTACACTATTGTCATTCGTTCTACTTTTAATAATTTTTATTAGACATAATTATTACTTCTAATTGTACATACTTAATAATACTAACATTTTTTGCTCAAAATCTAACCATGTATGTAACCGACGTAAATCTTGTATATCAAATACGTGTCCAATTTCTATTAAATAGATTTTCTAATGTCTAATTATCTCTTTCTAATTATCTTTCTTGATGTAAAGTCAATATAAACGTAGTTGCATTACAAGCATATAAAGTTTTAATTTAAAATAAACGATTGATCAGCTGAAAAGAGTTGTAGAATCCTTTTTTTAACTGCACTTACAAATTATATACGTATACATGTGCATATAGGTATCCTGAATTGCTTTGCGACTGCGCGTCATCGATCAGCTGAGCGATTTACAGCTGGTTATGCAGGATGCACCTGTGCTTAACTTGATATATTTATTTGGTGTTTCTCATGCCGTCCTTCTGCAATTAAGCTAATTATTTTCTAATTACATCTTCGCATTTTGCAATTCTGCAATTTTGCAATAACACATGTAGATTTCGTATAATTAAATAGGTACAAAGTTATTCAATAGAATGTCTAAAAAATAATATTTTAATACGTAATATTGACAAATAGTTGTAATATGTAAAAATAATATTATTTTTATTTGTACCATTATTATTATTATTTATTATCCTAATATAATGTAATGTATTCTTTTCTCTTGTAATTAATTGTTATAAATTATTATTATAGTATAATGCACATATCTTTAGGGATCCTGTAGGAGGGATGCGCCATTCATATTCAGCTCATGTGTCATTGGCTGAAAATTTTGAGGGACCGCTTGAATTTATAATAATTTTTTCGTGTAACCTATTCTATTTTAATATAAATTTTTAATTATCATTAAATATAGTTCATTTTTGTCTATATTTAATGCAATTCATTATTTCATAATTATTTCAATGTTTAAATTATTCGCGCCCAAAATCGAGTTCCGGTCCCCCAGTAATGTACATGGCGCATCCCTCCTACAGGATCCCTACATATCTTATAAAAATGGCGCCATCTATATAAACTTGAACTTCATACGAAGTTTATTTCTAACCTAACCAATACCCATGGTCGAATCTTGAGATAAAATTATACAATTGCAAAGAAGAATAACAAAAATAGTTGCAAAAAGGAAATGAGTGATGTCGAATTACAAGAGGAAGAAAGAGAAGTATTACTTTCTATTTATGAGGGTGATCCAGCATTTAATCAGTTAACACCCACTACCTTTCAATACAAGGTTTGATATATTGCAAAAGTTTTAATTTTACTTAAAAAACATATTTTATTATTCATTAGATAATTATTATTTTTACTCTTACGAATATTGATTAAAACATTCGATATATTGTGTCAAATGTAAATTCTAACCTGTTACTATTTGAAAAGAAAAAAATAATGTCATTTTTAATACAAATTGTTTATGCTAAACATATTTTTATATACAGTATGGAGAAGATAACGACATAAAGTCATTTCTATTGGAAATTTCATGGGGTCCGAAATATCCATCTGAAAAGCCAAACGTCAATATGAATACATTTTACAATAAACACATGTAAGTGACAAGATTATCTGATTTTTTTGTATTCTATGGTTTTGATTAAAGGTAAATAATTGGAATATATAGTGTACAAGAAGTAAAGGATGAAGTAGTGAAACAATTAGAAGCAGAAGCAGATCAATGGTTAGGTAGTGCTATGACATATACATTATTCCAGTATGTTCAAGAACATTTTACCGAACTGTTATCTATGCAACCGGATTCTATTGCTGAAATAAATTCACAAGCCAGTAAACTTAAAATATCGAGTGAGAATCAACAGGTACACAAATAAAATATGTATTATAGATTTTATTATATTGATAACAAATTTATGCATAAGAATTAATGATTTCATTATTTTAAAGACGGAAGAAGTTGTAAAAAGACCAAAGAAAGAACAATTAAGCAAAGCTCAAAAACGTAGACAATGGAATAAAGCTGATGGAAAAGGAGAAAGACCACGTGGATGGGATTGGGTGGATATTGTTAAACATTTATCGCAAACTGGTCCAAAACAGGAACAAGAGTCTTAGTTTACATTTTCTAAGACTTTATTGTACAGATTTAAAAAAAGGTGTGTCATATTTTTATAAAATGCTAGAAATAAAGTATTCTCTCTCTTTTTCTTTTTTAACCTATTTTATAATATTATTCTTGAGATCTTTTAATATTCCATACACATCTCCATGAATTTATGGATAAAAGATTATTTTTCAAATTCCATTCTAAAAATAATCAAAATGTAGTTTTATAAAAAAAAAAATCTTATACAAAAATTCTATTAGTAATTATCATTACATACCTTTGTTTTCTAAATGTTTTGCAAAAGTTTGATACTCTTTATCAATAATAGAATCTGTATGATAAAAGGTACTTTCCATAGATGAAAAAGAATTATGATCTTCAAGAGAATCACATTTCTTATAAAGAAGATATATACGTATTAAAGGAAATGAAGGTTTATATGTTTCAGTTGTAAATAATAATTCCTAAAAAATATATAAAAAAATAAATAATAAATTAACAATTAAAATAGAAAGGCCAATTGTTAGTAATTAAAAAAAAAAAAAACTTACAATAGGAATTTTGTGTGATATACTTGTTAATATACCACAAAGGCAAGCATGAAAGTATGCTTTTAATATTTCATTCTGTCCTATGTTTTTTTTCAATACCACATAAATAGTCTTTTTCTTGATATCCAAAAATATTAAATATTCCTTATGTTGAAAATCTTGTAGAAAATCTTCTATACGCTTTGTCATATTATGATTATTTCTTTTCAAAATATATGAAAGTGATACTCCTAATTTTATATTAAAACCGCATATATCCTTAGCTAGAAAAATAAAAATTCAAATTTATAACAAAATTGTCTTAAATATCATTAGAATAATAATAATATAAATTATTTTTACTAGGTTTTTTCCAAAGGAATACTGATTCTTTTTTATTAATTTCTGCTGCATTAGAAACAGTTCCATGAATAAGATAATTTTTTATTAATAAAGCAAGTCTATCTTCATTTAATGAGTTTAACCATAAAACTTTGATTGCTGAATAATTGGCATATAAATGTACTATTACCAAAAAGACATAGAGTTCTAATAAATATCTATAAAAAAAATATATATTCATATATAACAATTAAAAGATAATTTGTATATAAATAAATTATAATAAAATTACCGTCCATCATAAATAAACGACAGTATGAAAATTCCAACGAAAGATGCAACAAGATTAACACAAGTTTCTTGACTTCCATCTTTAGCTGAAACATCTGCTAAATTGTTTTGTAAAGCCTAACATAAAAAAAAGTAGCATATTAATAAATAATGATATTTCTACATAGAAGATAAATGAATATTGTTTTTCAGGAAACCTGATGTTGCGTTAATGCAGCTCTGGTTGCTGCACCGGCTACGCCAACAATAGATTTCATTGCTGTGGAAGCACACAGTATGACCATTGAATGAGCTAAGAAATAGGGTATTAATAATTCCATGCCCATTGCCACATCATTAAGAATATCCGCAAAAAATCTCCATTTTTTACATTGTCTATCTAGGTCAGACCTAATAGATCAGAATATAAATTGTAAACATGACGTTACAATGTAGAGATTAATAATATTTAAGATTTGTAATGTTTATATTGATTGCGAGATAAAACTTATTAACAATTTTTATGTGAATAGTTTAAATAGTAATTTTATAAAGTTTACCCATTCCACCATGCAAAAACTATGCGCCCAACCATACCAGTTCCATCTTTTAAAATCCAAGTTATTGCTGCAGCTAAAGGTGTTGCAGTAGATTCTCCAACACCTACTGCTTGCATAATCGAATGAGTCGTGAGAGTACCCATTATGGTACTTGCAAATGCCTATTACATTATAACAATTATTAATATACAATTTACTTTTCCTTTTTAACATGAAACGACAAATAGAGTGTTCGCTGGTATTCTAACCTGTACAGTATCCCATATTTGATAATGAATGTAATCAGGATGAACACTATCAGGAAATCCTTGAGGTAAAAACACGTCTTTGATAAAAGACAAGGTTCCAGATAATATCGGCTTTTTACTTTTTGATCCAGTATTTAAATTAACTATTGATGTGTGATCTAACCTCAATTGTATTAGAGAAATATATTATATGAGTGTTATTTATTAAAAATATGTTTCATAAAAAAAAAAAAAGTAATTCACCTTTTGAACTAACGTATATGTTTTCTTTCTCATTGCCAGATATTTCAGTAAATAAAATTTGGTTTTCCATGGTAAATAATGAATAATATTAATCAAATTTATTACAGTTCACGTGTTGACATCTTGCAAGTACTTTTTCATAAGAAACGATTGACTTTTATTCATTATTATATTATTCCTTATTACAGTGATATTATTATCCCTTATCGGTCGTAAGTCATCTCTCATGTGACAACCAAACTTTTTCATTATGGACAATTAATTAATTAGTAATTAATAATTATTATTATAATTGTTAATGTCATACATTTGTAATACTCTTTCAAGAAATAAATAATTTCTAATAATAATGTTATTCTTACACTATTTAAATTTAGGTTGCATATTTACAGTAACAAGATACAACCACCTAGTGAAAATCACGCGTATAAATCTGACTACCGATAAGGGTTATATTCATTTTTACTTTATATTTATATTAAATATTTATTAGAGTATATTTTTGTTTATTATTGTTTATTTTTAATCAATATATATATATATATATAATACATTATTAATTAAATTATAATATTCAATTTGATTCGACTGAAATTAGTCGATAATACATACGCCGTTGAGAAATAAAAAAAAATGTATTCAAAATTAAATATGGATTTTTAGGCGAATAATCGGCAAATTTGCAGGTTACTTTTTTGACAAATTTTTCTATTCGAACAAGTAAACAATATAATTAGAAAATATACTATATTTTAATCGTAAAATAATAATGAACGAAAATGAAATATCCGACATATTGACGCGTATTCAAGAAATCGAAAAATTACAGAAAGAACTTCGAAATTTATTACCAAATGCAACTAATAAAAATCGTACTAACATAGAAAAACCTTTAGAAGTTAATAATTTAAAAAGAAAATCATCATCAACAATACGTTTTCCATCTCTTTTAACATTTCCTGGACTAAATGAGCAATCAAATGTTAGAAAACATAATCGCATAAAAAGTTGCAAAGAAATTCGTTCATCGACGATGAATATGAACAACATTCAAATGAAAGAATCATTAAAAAATGTCAATGTTTCTAAGAGAACATCGTTAAATATTACTGTCAATGATTCTTCCGTAAAATGTCATCGTAACAACAACAATAATAAGGATCTTCCGAAAATATTAGAAAATTCTGTTAAAACTCGTGCAACAAATTTGCAATCATTTCATTCGAAATCAACATTGAATAATAAAAAAACATCTAATGTCTCAACGATATCCGAAAAGATTGTTAATAATATTCCGAATAAACGAGATTTTAAGAAATCAGAGAAACAAAAAATAAATAATTGTAAATCAGTAAACGTTAATAAAAATATAAAAGATCAAAATGAAAAGAATATTTTGTCCGAATATAAAAGGAAATCAAATTTATCGCCAGGTAAATACAGTGAGTTATGATATTTTCTGTATATAATTTTGAATATTTTTGTATTAGTCATGGAATTCACCATACACTCCTGTCCGCAGACATCGGATGTGCAAGTTCAAATGGAAAAATTAGGAAAGAATCATGGAATACTCATATGTCGGGAAAATCAAAATGAAAAAGAAAAAAGTAACGATATTTTAATAAAAAAAAATAAATACAAATTGGACATTTTGGAAAAAATATTGAAACGTTTGGGTTATTGCATTTTGGATGATCAAAGTATATCGTCGTCGTCTATCGGTTGTTACTCGAATGATAAACCAAGATATTTTATTTTACGTAAAGTAGAGAAATCACCTTTTATTACTAACGAACAACAGGAAACCGACGAAATTCTTTCTTCTATTAAGGAAGTCATTATTTATACAAATATTGCAGCAAATAATGTTAGATTAGATTCAAATTTCGGTAACAATATAGCGGCCATTTGCAAGATTATCAAGAAATTCGATGGTATCGACAAAGTATCTAAAATTTTTAAAATGTCTTGGAAAAAAACAGGTTTCTCTGATACTTTACGACATGGTAATCGATTAATTGAGATACAAGATAACATGAACGATCAATCGTGTTTAAATTTTAATCGAAATTCACCATTGAAACCTATCGAAACGATTAACACGAAATCATTACGCGGCAAGAAACATTCGTTTAAATTTCTACGAAAAATTTGTTTCTGTATGAATTTGTAAATAAAACGATTAAAGAGGTTCTCTTTCTAAACGTTTACTTAATTGACAAAAAAAAAGAATAAAATATCAAATTTATTGTTAAAAATAAAAAATTCAATAGATAAGTTCTCAAACACCACCTAGCAATGTAACGCCCATGCGACAAACTACAGATGCTTATTATCCCCGATGATATACTATATTAATACACGCGAGTACGTATGAAAAATTTGATCATATAAATATGAAAAAAATATATAAACACATAATAAATATACACGGTAACGTGTAACGGGTAGTACAAGCGAAAAAATGATAATTATATATGAAAAAAAAAAATTTTAAATCACTGCGCATAAAAAATAAATTATTTACATTAGAATAAAAAGAATGTTCAAATCTGAACGTTATAATCTTGAATTTTCTTTATTAGAATTTTAATTACCGTTGCAGAAATAATCAACATAAGAAAAATCATAAACAACTTTCTAATCAAAGTTTTGTTTTAGAGAACAACAGCTCAGTCTATTAGTGTATTTCGAAGAAGAAGGTACTCCGAAAATATATTTCGTACTTTTAAACAATAATCGATACTTCTATCGATTAATTAACAATTATTTTAATATTCTAATACACTCTACTTATATTACAGCATGATTTAACACTCGATGTTATCACTGTTCATGAACAATAAATTAATTATATTAGAATGAAAAGAATGTTCAAATCTGAACGTTATAATCTTGAATTTTCTTCATTAGAATTTTAATTACCGTTGCAGAAATAATCAACATAAGAAAAATCATAAACAACTTTCTAATCAAAGTTTTGTTTTAGAGAACAACAGCTCAGTCTATTAGTGTATTTCGAAGAAGAAGGTACTCCGAAAATATATTTCGTACTTTTAAACAATAATCGATACTTCTATCGATTAATTAACAATTATTTTAATATTCTAATACACTCTACTTATATTACAGCATGATTTAACACTCGATGTTATCACTGTTCATGAACAATAAATTAATTATATTAGAATGAAAAGAATGTTCAAATCTGAACGTTATAATCTTGAATTTTCTTCATTAGAATTTTAATTACCGTTGCAGAAATAATCAACATAAGAAAAATCATAAACAACTTTCTAATCAAAGTTTTGTTTTAGAGAACAATGGGTCAGTCCATAAGTAAATTTCGAAGAGGAAGGTACTCCGGAAATATATTCCGTACTTTTAAATAATAATCGATACTTCTATCGATTAATTAACAATTATTTTAATATTCTAATACATTCTACTTATATTACAGCATGATTTAACACTCGATGTCATCACTGTTCATGAGCAATAAATTAATTACATTAGAATGAAAAGAATGTTCAAATCTGAACGTTATAATCTTGAATTTTCTTCATTAGAATTTTAATTACCGTTGCAGAAATAATCAACATAAGAAAAATCATAAACAACTTTCAAATCAAAGTTTTGTTTTAGAGAACAATGGGTCAGTCCATAAGTAAATTTCGAAGAGGAAGGTACTCCGGAAATATATTCCGTACTTTTAAACAATAATCGATACTTCTATCGATTAATTAATAATTATTTTATTATTCTAATGCACTCTACCTATATTACAGCATAATTTAACACTCGAAGTCATCACTGCTCATGATCAATAAAATACTTACTTTCGAATAAATAAAATAATAAAATCTGTACGTTATAATATTGAATTTTCTTTATTAGAATTATAATTACCGTTGCAGAAATAATCAACATAAGAAAAATCATACACAACTTTCTAATCAAATGTTTTGTTTTAGAGAACAATGGGTCAGTCTATAAGTGTATTTCGAGGAGGAAGGAACTCCGAAAATGTATTCCGTACTTTTAAACAATAATCGATACTTATATACAATAATTAACAATTATTTTAATATTCTAATACACTCTTCTTATATTACAGCATGCTTTAACACTCGATGTCATCACTGTTCATGAACAATAAATTAATTACATTAGAATGAAAAGAATGTTCAAATCTGAACGTTATAATCTTGAATTTTCTTCATTAGAATTTTAATTACCGTTGCAGAAATAATCAACATAAGAAAAATCATAAACAACTTTCTAATCAAAGTTTTGTTTTAGAGAACAATGGGTCAGTCCATAAGTAAATTTCGAAGAGGAAGGTACTCCGGAAATATATTCCGTACTTTTAAATAATAATCGATACTTCTATCGATTAATTAACAATTATTTTAATATTCTAATACATTCTACTTATATTACAGCATGATTTAACACTCGATGTCATCACTGTTCATGAGCAATAAATTAATTACATTAGAATGAAAAGAATGTTCAAATCTGAACGTTATAATCTTGAATTTTCTTCATTAGAATTTTAATTACCGTTGCAGAAATAATCAACATAAGAAAAATCATAAACAACTTTCAAATCAAAGTTTTGTTTTAGAGAACAATGGGTCAGTCCATAAGTAAATTTCGAAGAGGAAGGTACTCCGGAAATATATTCCGTACTTTTAAACAATAATCGATACTTCTATCGATTAATTAATAATTATTTTATTATTCTAATGCACTCTACCTATATTACAGCATAATTTAACACTCGAAGTCATCACTGCTCATGATCAATAAAATACTTACTTTCGAATAAATAAAATAATAAAATCTGTACGTTATAATATTGAATTTTCTTTATTAGAATTATAATTACCGTTGCACACATGATCAACATTCATGAAGTCATATAAACAACTTTCTAATCAAAGTTTTGTTTTAGAGAACAACAGCTCAGTCTATTAGTGCATTTCGAAGAGGAAGGTACTCCGAAAATATATTCCGTATTCTTAAACAATAATCGATACTTTTATCGATTAATTAATAATTATTTTATTATTCTAATACCCTCTACCTATATTACAGGATAAGTTAACACTCGAAGTCATCACTGTTCATGAACAATAAAATACTTACTTTAGAATAAATAAAATAATAAAATCTGTACGTTATAATATTGAATTTTCTTTATTAGAATTATAAGTACCGTTAGACACATGCTCGACATAAAAAACAAAAACATAAACAACTTTCTAACTCATGTTTTGTTATAGAGAACAATGGCTCAGTCTTTAAGTGAATTTCGAAGAGGAAGGTACTCCGAAAATATATTTCGTACTTTTCAATAATTATCGATACTTCTATCGATTAATTAACAATTATTTTAATATTCTAATACACTCTTCTTATATTACAGCATGATTTAACACTCGATGTCATCACCGTTCATGAACAATAAAATACTTACTTTAGAATAAATAAAATAATAAAATTTGTACGTTATAATATGAAATTTTCTTTATTAGAATTTTAATTACCGTTGCAGAATTAATCAACATAAGAAAAATCATAAACAACTTTCTAATCAAAGTTTTGTTTTAGAGAACAACACTTCAGTCTATAAGTGTATTTCGAGGAGGAAGGTACTCCGAAAATATATTTCGTACTTTCAAACAATAATCGATACTTCTATCGATTAATTAACAATTATTTTAATATTCTAATACACTTTAATTATTTTTCAGATTGTTTCAACGCATATACATTGGTTTAAACGTTACATACCTATTAACATACTTTGAATAGAATATAATTTTAATATGAATTTATTTTTTCAGTTTATCAGATGACTGTCTTCAACTTGATTGCGTTCCTAGATCGGAAGGTAATATAATATACTCCAATTACTTACATTGCAAATAAAATTGTATTAATATTGATTAAAATTTTCTGTTTCAGAAGTGGCTTAATGGGTAGCGGGTAAATTTTTTGTTCGTAAAGGGTGGTACCATTTACAAATAAAGAATTTACTTCAGGGATGCGACCCTGCCCACGCGAGCCATGATTCTATCTTACTCCCAAGGATAGAATCATGTTCATTTGACTTTTAAGCTGGAGCTACCGTCCTTTTTTCTTTTTTTCCTTTTTTTTCTTTTTCGGCTTTTTGATATGCATAGATAGATATGCATGTAGCATGGGAAACTGAAGCTTCATTGTAAGGGAAGGCATCTTCCGCTAATTGTTAGACGGACCCAAGGATTCATTTCCGTAAGTTCGCAATAGTATACGGTGTTGGACTGAACATTTAGTGTAGGTTTCTCCTAAATTTAGAGTCAGTGGACTAGTCCAATCGGGGGGAAACCACTTAAAAAAAAAATCGTGAAAAGTTCCGCTTTAAAAGTTATACCTATCCCCTCTTTTTCCTATCCCTTTTATTTTTTAACTCCTTTTTATCCCTTTGTTTTCTGTTGCAGGTTGAACTATGGTGAAGAGACGACGGCAGGTGGACCAAAGGAAGACCAAAGGAGGACCAAAGGTGGACCATAAAAGAGTAAGAAAAGGATTTGGTAATAAAGGATAGTATAAAATAATTATTTGTTTAAATAAAATGAAAATTTGTATCTTTGTATTATTCTCTTTGTAGCATCGCACATGTGTAATAATTATTTTTAATGTATTTTCTTTATTTATAGGTTCCATGCAACAACTCATAATTGTATACTCTTTTTAATTATTGTACTTTATTTTATCTAGATTGAAAATTATGTATATATGTATATATTCTAGGATGTATTAGTTTTAAGTAACATCGATGATTCTATTGAATTTCTTTTCAGGTTATACTCCTTGTTTAATCATTTTGTATTTTTTGATATTCAAATTTTTCTCTGGTATTCTCCCTTGTAATTTTAAGGATTTTTCGAATGGTACTCTTATGGTGGGGCCTAAGAGTTAGGTTCTTTCCTTTGAATTATATTCGGATGTGGGCATCTTTAAGATGCACATCCCTCGTGGGTCTTCAGAAGCGGTTACCTCCTCGTGGTTAGACCTGGGCAATGGATATTACTTTCCATGTAATGTTTATCATATTTTTATATGATACACATTCCATTGCAAGTAAAATCCAGCCAAAGACCGCTTACCATAAACATTATAATTGTAATTAGTTTCTGTAATTTTCCAATGGTCATATTTTTATTCCTTTCCTTGGCTCCTTCTATCCATTTCATCTCCAGAAACTAATTGCCTTATAATGTTTTTTCATAACTTTTATAATGTTACAGGCATTACACCGATAAAACAAGAAATCTTTTATTGTAATATTTATTTTATTTAATTTCAGAATAAAATTATTTTTGTTATAATGCATATTTTATTTTTTAATGCAGGTTTCTACTATCTCACAATATGTTGATTTCAAACAAGTCTGCAATTAAAAGGAAATATCATACCTTTCTAAAGATAAATTTTTGCAGAGAACAACAGCTTAGTCTTTAAGTGTATTTCGAAGACGAAGGTACTTCGAGAATATATTTCGCTCTTTTAAACAATAATTGATACTTCTATCGATTAATTAACAATTATTTCAATATTCTTATACACTCTACTTACATTACAGCATAATTTAACACTTAGAATCTCATTACTGCGCATGAACAATAAGATAATTACGTTAGAATGAAAAGGACGTTAAAATTCAGACGTTATAATCTTGAATTTTTTTTATTAGAATTATAATTAACGTTGGACACATACTTAACATAAAAACATGTCATATAAACAACTTTCTAATTAATGTTTTGTTCTAGAGAACAACAGCTCAGTCTATAAGTGAATTTCGAAGAGGAAGGTACTCCGAAAATATATTCCGTACTTTTAAATAATTATCGATACTTCTATCGATTAATTAACAATTATTTTATTACTCTTATACACTTTACTTATATTACAGCATAATTTACACTCGTAGTCATCACTGCGCATGAACAATAAAATACTTACTTTAGAATAAATAAAATAATAAAATCTGTACGTTATAATATTGAATTTTCTTTATTAGAATTTTAATAACCGTTGCAGAAATAATCAGCATAAGAAAATTCATAAACAACTTTCTAATCAAAGTTTTGTTTTAGAGAACATTGGGTCAGTCTTTAAGTGAATTTCGAAGAGGAAGGTACTCCGAAAATATATTTCGTACTTTTCAATAATTATCGATACTTCTATCGATTAATTAACAATTATTTTATTACTCTTATACACTCTACCTATATTACAGAATAATTTAACACTTGAAGTCATCACTGCGCATGAACAATAAAATAATTACGTTAGAATGAATAAAATAATAAAATTTGAACGTTATAATATTGAATTTTCTTTATTAGAATTATAATTACCATTGCACACATGATCAACATATATAAAGTCATATAAACAACTTTCTAATTAATGTTTTGTTTTAGAGAACAACGGCTCAGTCTATAAGTGAATTTCGAAGAGGAAGGTACTCCGAAAATATATTCCGTACTTTTAAACAATCATCGATACTTCTTTCTATTAATTAACAATTATTTTAATATTCTAATACACCCTTCTTATATTACAGCATAATTTAACGCTCGAAGTCATCACTGCGCATGAACAATAAAATAATTACGTTAGAATGAATAAAATAATAAAATTTGAACGTTATAATATTGAATTTTCTTTATTAGAATTTTAATTACCGTTGCACACATGATCAACATATATGAAGTCATATAAACAACTTTCTAATTAATGTTTTGTTTTAGAGAACAACGGCTCAGTCTATAAGTGAATTTCGAAGAGGAAGGTACTCCAATAATTTATCTCGTACTTTTAAACAATAATCGATACTTCTATCAATTAATTAACAATTATTTAAATATTCTAATACACCCTTCTTATATTACAGCATAATTAAACACTCGAAGTCATCACTGCTCATGAACAATACGAATTCTTTTCGATTATTCAACGATTATTTTAATATTCTAATACACTTTAATTATTTTTCAGATTGTTTCAATGCATATACATTGGTTTTAATGTTACATACACATTAACGTACTTTGATTAGAAAATAATTTTAATATGAATTTATTTCTTCAGTTTATCAGATGACTGTCTTTACCTTGATTGCATTCCCGGATCGAAAGGTAATATAAAATTCTCCAATTACTTACATTGCAAATAAAATTGTATTAATATTCATTAAAATTTCTGTTTCAGAAGCGGTTTAATGGGTAGCGGGTAAATTTTTTGTTCGTAAAGGGTGGTACCATTTACAACTAAAGAATTTACTTCAGGGATGCGACCCTGCCCACGCGAGCCATGATTCCATCTTACTCCCAAAGATAGAATCATGTTCATTTAACTTTTAAACTGGAACTACCGTCTTTTTTTTTTTTTCTTTTTGATATGCATAGATAGATATGCATGTAGCATGGGAAACTGAAGCTTCATTGTAAGGGAAAACATCTTCCGCTAATTGTTAGACGGACCCAAGGATTCTTTTCCGTAAGTTCGCAATAGTATACGGTGTTGGACTGAACATTTAGTGGAGGTTTCTCCTAAATTTAGAGTCAGTGGACTAGTCCAATCGGGGGGAAACCACTTAAAAAAAAAATCGTGAAAAGTTCCGCTTTAAAAGTTATATATATCCCCCCTTTTTCCTATCCCTTTTATTTTTTAACTCTTTTTTATCCCTTTGTTTTCTGTTGCAGATTGAACTATGGTAAGGGAACGACCACAGGTGGACGAAAAGAGGATCATAAAGACGGACTATAAAGGAACATGAAGTGGACTTGGTAATGTAGAATAGTATAAATTAATTATTTGTATAAATAAAATAAAAATTTGCATCTGTATAGAATTCTCTTTTTAGCATCGAACGTGTTTGATAATTATTTTTAATGTATTTTCTTTATTTATAGATTCCATGGTACAACTTATAATTGTATACTCTTTTTAATTATTATACTTTATTTTATGGAGATTGAAAATTATGTATATAAATGTATATAGATTGTATTTCTATAAGTTGAAGTTATTCTAGGGTGTGTTAGTTTTAAGTATCATCGATGATTTTATTGAATTTCTTTTCAGATTACACTCCTTGTCTTTCATTTTGTATTTTTTAATATTGAAATTTTTCTCTGGTATTTTCGATAATAATTTTAACGATTTTTTGAATGGTACTCTTATGGTGGGGCCTAAGAGCTAGGTATATTCCTTTGAATTATATTCGGATGGTGGCATCTTTAGGATGCACATCCCTCTTGGGTCTTCAGAAGCGGTTACCTCCTCGTGGTTAGACCTGGGCAATGGATATTACTTTCCATATAATGTTTAACATATTTTTATATGATACACATTCCATGGCAAGTGAAATCTAGCTAAAGACCGCTTATCATTAATATTATAATAATAATTGGTTTCTTTCATTTTCCTAATTAATATCATATTCACATTCCTCTCATTACTTTCCCTTAAATATTCCCTTCATATTATATTTTAAATAATAATACTCGATTTATTTTGTTGTAAATTTAATCATGTAAATTCTTTCAGTCGATTTTTTTGACGTGTAGTGCGGTCGGTTTAAACACGTCTCGGTCGCGATCGCGTTCGCGTTCGCGTTTGTAATAAAAAACTTTATTATAGTTTTTTATTTTCGTTACCGTCTACTGGTCAACGTCATCTTAAGGGTAGGAGACCCATCGGGCATTCATCACTGAAGACTACAAGTAAGTATAAATTTTCTATCAAACATTTTGATGATCATTTTAATGTGTCTTTTATATTATGACGATGATATTAATAGTTCTTTTTCATTTTTCTGTTTCAGACTACCATTGCAATCGTGCGTGTTGGCAATGAAGGGATCGTTTGTTTGCATCGTTCAACAAAATCGCGAATTAGAGTCAGTGTTTGTTCGCCGTATATAAAAATTTCGGTTTTGTTCGGGTAAAGAAACTCCGATAGTTTCTTTTATTCGATTGAAACGCGCGCGCATCGTCATCCAAAATTTTTTAACTGCGTGCAATGCAGTTAATAAAAATTAGAGTCAGTGTTTGTTCGAATAATTAAAGTAAAATTGAATCGCGAAGTAGAGTCAGTGCCGTGTTCGCGATAAGAAACACGTAGAAGTTTCTCCGTCGTTTGAACCGTCTACAGCATCGTCATCTTTAAAGGTGGGATACCTGTCGGGCATCATCTAAAAAGATGAAAAGGTAAGTTAACTTTTCTATTAAACATTTCATTAATAACTTTATATGATTTTTGAAATAATAACAATGATTCTAATCGTTTTGTTTTACTTTTTCTGTTCACAGGTAAGACGTGTTAGTGTTTGATGTTTCAACTGTCCGGTATACAGTTGTAAAAGTAGAGTCAGTGTTTGTTCGAATAATTAAAATCAAATTTTTATCGCGAAATAGAGTCATTGTTTGTTCTTTTATATTATATTATTTTTATATCACGGATTTAGAATCATCTATAACTGCGAGCAATGCAGTTAATTACAATAGTGTATTTGTTCGTTTAAAGTTGTTTTTTTTTTTATTTATAACAGTCGTACAGACTGTTCGCGAAAGTAGAGTCAGTGAAGTGAAGACCGGGAGTGAAATTTTCGTGTGTTTGCATTTGACTGCGTGCAATGCAGTTTTTTTAAAAGTAGAGTCAGTGTTTGTTCGATTAATTAAAAAGTACAATTTTGATCGCGAAGTAGAGTCAGTGACCGGGCGGGCGTAAATTAAATTCAAATAATACGCGTATGTAGAGTCAGTGTTGTTCGTCGTATCAGACAAATTTCGGTTTCGCGATAAGAAACTCATCTATAGTTTCTTATATTCGTTTATCGCGTTATTAGAGTCACGCGAGTGAGTGAGTGAGTGCAAGGAAAAGTGCATCAAGAAATTCTCCGATGGACCTGGTGGACGAGGGATGCAGCTGGGACCATTTTCTACGAAGTAGGAGTGTTTTGGAGCCATCGCAGAACTTCTTAAACCGCGAGTTTTTATTTAAAGTCCCTCCGGTGCTCAATCATGCCGAGGATGAAAGGTCCGAATCGGCACGAGCTACTGGTTGTAATTTTTACAAGAAAAATTATTGACGAGCACATGAGTTTATTCCAAAAAAGGATTAGTCCTATTTTGGAATGGCTCATGAAACTGTATATTTCATTGTATGTATGTTTCATTAGTTTAGGATAGGTCTTCTTGTCTTATCGGTTAAATTCATTTTAATTTACAGTGCAAATTACTTAAATGCACTTTTATTTTTTATTACGTGTTTGATTCGGGTTTTAGTAGTGGTGAAATCGAGTATTAATTTACTCGATTTCGTACCAATAAAGCATGTAATAAATGTCTTACATGCATTGCTTCGTAATTAGTATATTTAATCGCGATTAATTTCGATATTATAAATAAATGAGCAAGAAGACAAACCCCTTTCGCGAACGGATAGACTCTGGCAATTAAGTGGCGGCTATAAAAAGCCCAGTTCTTTAATTAGAACAGCCAACTGAATCAAAGGAGTCGTCCGAGGTTTTTTAATTATTTTCAATTTTTAATATCTTTCTTTTTTTTTGAAAGTCTTAAAGACTTGTAGAGTCATAGTCCGCTTAGATTTATTTGAGAATATTTAAATGTATTAATCAATTTTTTAGATTAGGATTTTCAGCAACTAATATACTAATACCCCCTTTTCTCCCCCCTATGCATTCTTCGTTCTCATTTATGCGTGTTACCCAGGTGTTACACGTATGGGTGAGAAAAAGATTGCATGGGTTATTAGTTTTTAAGTTTTCCTTTGGCGGCTGTCATTGTGCTAGTGATTGCACGGTGTACAGTGCACCTGTGTGTGCGTGATAGGTGGTGCATTGTACATCGTTCGTGATTACGTGAAATACCGCGCATTTTTGAAAAAGTTATTAAAATAAAAATAACTTGTAAAGTCACGCGTGCGTACGAATTTTTTTTTTTTTTTTTAATAATCGTTTTGCATAGTAGAGTCACCCACATTTATTAGTGGAAACATACACGTATATAAC
Organism: Polistes dominula; assembly: GCF_049000335.1. Classification (NCBI taxonomy): domain Eukaryota; kingdom Metazoa; phylum Arthropoda; class Insecta; order Hymenoptera; family Vespidae; genus Polistes; species Polistes dominula. The sequence continues at coordinate 927,146 of NW_028300963.1, forward strand.
TAGTATGCACATATACTAGTGTATACTTGTATTTTTGCAGTAGTTTTATTTGCAATAATCACTAGCCTTGACAGACGATTACAGCAACTGGTACGTAACCTATTAGCATGTAAGTTTAGAAATACGCGGTTGAACTAGGGTGACGGAGGTGCCCCGGGGCATGCTCTCTAGTGTAGGCTTTTGCACCCTGGTGGTATGTGTGAGAACCGTGGAGTGAGTGGGTGGGTATGCGTGTATTCTCTGAGTGAATGTTAAACTTTAATATTAAGTAGTTAGGACCCCGGAAAAGCACATGGTACACTTGCACTTTAAAAGTGCAAGTCCCATCTCCGGGTTTTTTTATATAGAATTGTCACAAAATTTTATCTTTTTATTCTATCATGCTTAACTCGTAAATTTATTTTGTGACAATTCTATCATTTTTAATATGTATCATGATTCAAAGGTATTTGCAACCATTTAAAAGATTTATTTTTACTTCGATTCTATCTCGAACGAGATATAATCGAAATTAAATTCGCAAAATCTTTGATGAATTTGATACTTAGTTTTAAGTATAACAGGTTTAACACTTCGCACTATCGCGATTTAGTCTTTGAAATGTTTGATATAATTCAATATAAATTAAATAAAAATATATTGCAAAAAAATGCATTGCATTTTTAGTATTATTTTTTTTTCAATTCGTTTTTATTGTTCGATAGTAAAAGTACGAAGTGTTATTAGGTTCATCGATTAGCTTAATTAACTGCTCGGACATTCGATTAAATGTGCTCGTGTAACATGTGCACAGTCGATGAACTCTAAGTTCATTGATTGTCCACGAGCTAGGATAGCTAACGGTAAACGCGAATTTATTTTGTAATAATTATTTAACAGAGTTATAACGAACATCGAGCGGAATTATTTTGCAAAATGGTATGTATGATAGAAAAATAAATGAAATTATTTCATAGGTATTGTAATATGAAATGTATTTCATTTATATTAGTGTTATAAGCAGTTGAGAGTAATTGGGTGAAAATGTCTTGAAGTCGTTTCTAAATTGTAGGACCATAATTTGGCATGTTACAACGATATGGTATTAGAATAGAATCGATATTTTACATAGTTAATAATATTCCTTTCGACGAAGAGATATCTCTCGATCAAAAGGTAATAATTATTTTCAATGTAAAAAAAGCTCAGGATGTTTTACTAATCACATTTTTATTTTCAGGGTTGTGTTAGGGTTGGTTAGGTCGGGTTTTTTCCATTTTATAATTTAGAATCAGGGACGATTCTGATTCTATATCATTGATCGTTGTAACATGCTAAATTATGAGAATACTTTTTGGGAATGATTGACGTTTTTGGTCAATGATTCTTTTCATGCTCGCACGTAGGGAATGTCCGACAGTAGGCATCAAGAAAGAAGAGGCAAAATGCCGAAGAGGCCCCCACTTAATTGTGGCTCAAGAGGGCAACTATGGACTCAATGAGTTATTTGCAAATTCAACAGCATGGTTGAATTTTTGCGAATAGCTCTTTGGTCATTTGATATTTTGATTATTTTATTTTGCTCGTCAATAATTTATGGTGGTTTTTTAAGAATGGAAGTAATTAATATAGTTTTCTTGATGTTATAGGTGAACATCGTTGGAATTACCACCACCAGAGATTTTTATTGCCAAAAATAAATCGAGTATTTGATAAATTTGATTTTATAGAGTACAATCCCATTTAGAATCCCCCCCTCACTTTAATATCCTATCATTTTTTCATTTCCAATTACCACACACCTTTCTTCATTCTTCATTTTATTCATAGAAACTAATTATTTTATAGTATTTTTCAATATATCATTTTTTCTAGGTATTGGAAACTTAATTTTCATTTCATTTTGTTTCAGAATATATAATAATTCTAATGCACTTGTAAGTGCATCGTGTTTTTCATCGGGAACTTTCCCTTCGATGCATTCATTGCATCTTTTCAGACATCCAAAATAATCTTTTCTTTTTCTTTTTCAGGTTCGTTTTGAGTTTCTTTTTACAATGGGTAGCGGGTAGATTTTTTCTTTGGTTTCTTCGCAAAGAAAGGTCTACTTCAGGGATGTGACCCTGCCCTACGCGAGCCATGATTTTCTCCTACCTCCAATAATTGGGAGAAAATTATGTCCTTACCTTGAATTTCACCCCACCAACCATCACTCCTTCCCTACTTCTTTATTTTTCTTTTTGTTTTAGGTTTCTTCCTGTTCTAGGTTTCTTATAATAATGGAGTATTCAAGAGGAGAGGAATATGGACCAGAAGAGTCCATATCCAGAAGTTATGGTAAACAGGTTGTATTTTATTCATTTATTACTTTTTTTATTCACAGGATGAATTATAAAGACGATGTAATATTACATCCAAGAATAATAGGAAGCAGAACTTAAGAGGACAATAATTATAGTAAAAGGTAATATAAAATAATTACTTGCAAAAATAATTCAAGAATTTTAATTCTTTTTATTTTATTCTTTCTAGCATCGTATATGTATGATAGTTATTTTTAATGTACCCTTTTTTTCTACAGGTATCATCTAATATCTTCTTTTTTTTTTACAGGTACCGTCTAATATTATATATATTTATTTTTATTATATTGTATTTTTTATAGATTAAAAATTATTCAACATAAAATATTCGTAACTTGTGGTTTTCTTATGTGCTTATATTGAAATTATTCTAGAGTGTGTTACTTTTAGGTAACATCGATGATTTTATTAAATTTCTTTTTAGGTTACACTCCTTGTTTATCATTTTGTATTTTTTGATATTTAAAAAATAATAAAAATAATTCTAAAGATTTTTTATGGTGGTACTCTTATGGAGGGGCCTAAGAGTTAGATTCATTCCTTTGAATTACATTCGGATGTGAGCATCTTTAGGATGCACATCCCTCCTGGGTCTTCAGAAGCGGTTACCTCCACGTGGTTAGACCCGGGCAATGGTATTTTACTTTCAATGTAATGTTTAACATATTTTTATATGTTTTACATTCCATTGCAAGTAAAATCCAGCCAAAGACCGCTTACCATAAACATTATAATTGTAATTAGTTTCTGTAATTTTCCAATGGACATATTTTTATTCCTTTCCTTGGCTCCTTCTATCCATTTCATCTCCAGAAACTAATTGCCTTATAATGTTTTTTCATAACTTTTATAATGTTACAGGCATTACACCGATAAAACAAGAAATCTTTTATTGTAATATTTATTTTATTTTATTTCAGAATAAAATTATTTTTGTTATAATGCATATTTTATTTTTTAATGCAGGTTTCTACTATCTCACAATATGTCGATTTCAAACAAGTCTGCAATTGAAAGGAAATATCATACCTTTCTAAAGATAAATTTTTGCAGAAAACAACAGCTCAGTCTTTAAGTGTATTTCGAAGACGAAGGTACTTCGAGAATATATTTCGCTCTTTTAAACAATAATTGATACTTCTATCAATTAATTAATAATTATTTCATTATTTTAATATACTTTAATTATTTTTCAGATTGTTTCAACGCATATACATTAATTTAAACGTTACATACCTATTAACATACTTTGAATAGAAAATAATTTTAATATGAATTTATCTTTTCAATTTATCAGATAACTGTCTTCAACTTGATTGCGTTCCTAGTTCGGAAGGTAATATAATATACTCCAATTACTTACATTGCAAATAAAATTGTATTAATATTGATTAAAAATTTCTGTTTCAGAAGTGGTTTAATGGGTAGCGGGTAAATTTTTTGTTCGTAAAGGGTGGTACCATTTACAAATAAAGAATTTACTTCAGGGATGCGACCCTGCCCACGCGAGCCATGATTCTATCTTACTCCCAAGGATACAATCATGTTCATTTAACTTTTAAACTCGAACTATCGTCTCTTTTATTTTTCCTTTTTTCTTTTTTGGCTTTTTGATATGCATAGATAGATATGCATTTAGTATGGGAAACTGAAGCTTCATTGTAAGGGAAAACATCTTCCGCTAATTGTTAGACGGACCCAAGGATTCATTTCCGTAAGTTCGCAATAGTATACGGTGTTGGACTGAACATTTAGTGTAGGTTTCTCCTAAATTTAGAGTCAGTGGACTAGTCCAATCGGGGGGAAACCACTTAAAAAAAAAATCGTGAAAAGTTCCGCTTTAAAAGTTATACCTATCCCCCCTTTTTCCTATCCCTTTTATTTTTTAACTCCTTTTTATCCCTTTGTTTTCTGTTGCAGATTGGACTATGGTAAGGAAACGACCACAGGTGGACCAAAGAAGGACTATAAAGGAACAAGAAGTGGACTTGGTAATGTAAGATAGTATAACATAATTATTTGTATAAATAAAATGAAAATGTGTATCTGTATAGAATTCTCCTTTTAGCGTCGAACGTGTTTGATAATTATTTTTAATGTATTTTCTTTATTTATAGATTCCATGGTACAACCTTTAATTGTATCCTCTTTTTAATTATTTTACTTTTATTTATGGAGATTGAAAATTATGTATATAAATGTATATAGATTGTATTTCTATAAGTTGAAGTTATTCTAGGGTGTGTTAGTTTTAAGTAACATCGATGATTCTATTGAATTTCTTTTCAGGTTATACTCCTTGTTTAATCATTTTGTATTTTTTGATATTCAAATTTTTCTCTGGTATTCTCCCTAGTAATTTTAAGGATTTTTCGAATGGTACTCTTATGGTGGGGCCTAAGAGTTAGATTCATTCCTTTGAATTACATTCGGATGTGAGCATCTTTAGGATTCACATCCCTCCTGGGTCTTCAGAAGCGGTTACCTCCTCGTGGTTAGACCCGGGCAATGGTATTTTACTTTCAATGTAATGTTTAACATATTTTTATATGTTTTACATTCCATTGCAAGGGAAATCCAGCCGAAGACCGCTTAAACCATAAACATTATAATTGTAATTAGTTTCTATGAAATTTTTCCAATTATCAAATTTTTTTTATTCCTTTCTTTGAATCCTTTTCCTTTATCCAATTCATTTATAGAAACTAATTACTTTATAATGTTTTTTAATAACTCTTATATATTGACAGGTAATTCTTACATCAAACAATTCGATAGTATTTTATTCCTAAAATACACGATTAAAAACCTTTTTTTTTTAAGTATTTTATTATTTATTGCCTTTTTAATTATTTATTTAATAATTATACAAAAATGCGCGCCTGTAAGCATGCAACTCTCCAGACACCATTTGAAAATGTTGTTTTCGTGCGCCATCTGTCGAAACGGAATTTTTGTTCTGCCCGAAAGCTAGGCAACCCGTCATATTCGCTTGTATAAACAGTTTGAACTGCAAAAAAATTTCGTTCCAGTAGATGACGCTCGAAAACAACATTTTCAAATGGTGTCTGGAGAGTTGCATGCTTACAGGCGCGCATCCAGCTTCTTTACCTTTCCGATTGCTTTCAGATGACTTAATTTTGTTATGATGCTAACTTCAAACCTTGCTGCTAGTTCACGCATTGTTTCAGATGGATTTGCTTCCACTACAGCTTTCAGTTGATCGTCATCCACCTTGCTCTCAGACCGCCCGCGTGGTTCATTTTGAAAATCAAAATCTCCAGATCAGAATTTTTCGAACCATCGACATACTGTACGTTCGTTAGCCACATCCTTGCCAAACACTTCATTAAAATTTCGGCTTGTCTGCGCTGCATTAGTTCTACGACGGAACACATATTCGAAAATAATTCGCATTTTTGTCTTATCCACGGCTTATAATATTGAACCTCCAGACGACAATACGATAGACCATTAAAAACAAAAAGAGTGCATCTGAAAGCCAGATGGCGTACCTTCTCAATGCAAAAAAAAAAATAAAGGACGATCGAAGTAAAATATCGGAGACATCTGGTATCAAACAGATGCACTTTTTAATTGAATTAACATAAGATATGCATATAAAAAAAAGGAAAAGTACAAATATTAAATTAATTAATAAGATATATTAAGAAAGAATGTTTTATCCAATCAGAACAATCTTCCAGCTGCATTAATCCTTTAGTTGCACCAATCATAAAACTCATTATATCTCGATATTCATTGGATGATTTTAAATTGTAAGGAAGCGTCATCTCTAGGTAGTTTCATTAATTCATATTTGAAATTTAAAAACTGTCAATTTTGTTACATTTAGAGAAATTTAAAATATATTTACTTATTCTCTTGATAATTGAAGACATTATTTACATGGATATTGAAATTAAACGTAAAATAATTTGGTAAGTAATGTTTTAATAATGAAATAAAACATATTTTATCTTTTCAAGTGTATCATATTTTTTATAATCCAACCTTTTATCTTAAAGACATAAGGTAGTTAAATTAAAAAAATAAACTTAAATTAATCTAATACAATATAGGAAATAAAAAATATTTCAACATCTATAATATTTCTCAGTACTTAAGATTCTAATTAGCAATTCCCTACTATTTCATGCATGAAGCGTGAGTAATGAAAATACCTTGGAGGTCATATTCATATTCGATGCATTCGATGCGTATCAAATGCATGCTGATCTTTCCTACGTAACTACTAAATTACATTTATTTATAATAACATATTCTTAAATTAATATACATGAAATAACGAATGAACAATTGCAGATTAAATAAGAAGGTATTCAATAAGAAACAAAGTTCATTGACAAATATCTCGAAGTAATTGACTCCAAAGAATATTTGTCTTAATTCGATGTGGAACTAGCAACAGCATAACTAGCAAGATAGCCAACGGCATACCTTGGACGACGACCGGTTGTTACTCGTATAGGTGTACCGAGAGAGAGAACAGTCAGTGAAAGGTTGCTCGAGAAACCCGCAGCTTGTTCCTACATCCATGATCCTACCTCGAGCTCTTTTCTTACATTAGCCAAGTAACGCATTTCTCCGTCACTCTTTAGCGTACTTTTTCCATTCCTCTTTTTCCCTCTCCTTTCCACGACCTTCTATGGGTTTTCTCTCTCTCTCTCTATCTATCTATCTATCTCTCTCTTTCATTTTTTCTTTTTCTTTCTCCCACCCTTTTTCTTTCCGTCTCTCTCGATCTTTCTTGATATCCGAGCCGGTAACCTGGTGGTGGTATCGTACGGTGATGGTCCCGAAGTTGCTTCACGAGTTAACTCGGGATCCCCGTTATGTCCAAGTCCGCGAACCTCTGGGAAGGGCACCGTGCACACGTTCATCGGTATCTCATCTTTTCCTCCTCTCTTTCTCTTTCTCTTTCTCTTTCTCTTTCTCTATCTTTATATATATATATATATCTTTTCAATTCTTTTTCTCATCGTGATCTTACCGTGACTTCTTATTCTGGTCTTGTATTTTACTCGTATTTTCTTCTGTCCTATAGTGTTTTCGCGCATCAAAGGAATTCAACTATTCCAATAGATAATGCTTGGTAATGGTGATATCAATTTGAAAATAATCCAATGAGAAAAGGTATAGTTTATTGGGAACAAGGATAAATATAAGAAAGATAAAAAAGAAGAGGAGAGAAAGGTGAGAGGAGGAAGTGACCGATCCATCGATGACACACGATGACCATGAAGATCATCGCTAGATGATCGATCCATCTGTAAAATCTTCCATGAATTTGACACGGTGATTTAAAGGTGATAAGTGGTATCAAGAGATATAACACGACTGGATAATTGACACACCTTTAGCAAAAAAAATTGTGAAACTTTTGGGTATCGGTATTTTTGTAATTGGCACGTGGAAGTGTCCAATACCCCCACCATCGTCGTCATCATGGTGTAAGTATTATTTATATATGAAATGGAAAAATGGAATGTATAGATATTTGCTAGATTAATTAGATTTTTAACAAGTTTTACTTTGATTATGTATCGTTTCATAGATTACTTTCAAATTTTATTAATTTAATATTTAATTTGTTAAAAATTATTCATACTTTTTATCGACAAAGTTAAGGGAATAAAACAAAAAAAAAAAATAAAAAATCATAGCCTTGCATTTTGTTAACAGTGAATGTAATTATTAAAATTACTTTCTCATGACGCACGTGCATTTAGGAATGGTACTGTTTGTGTTTTATGAAACAAGTTCTTTCTCACGCATGATAGAATTTTAACCTTCATCCGGAACATAATCAGTTCTCACGCTCTCGCGGTATACATCAAGATTTTTTGAAGATTATTAAATATATTCAGTTATTTTACATACATTGTATTAGTTTTCGAAATTCTTTAAAACTTGAAAAGAAGATGGAACATTTCCTTTCGCCAAATTTCGCGTAGTTTTCTTCTTTATTTTTTTTTTAGAAACAAGAGTTTTGTTTGGTTTGTTTTTATGAACTCGTGATTTTGTATATTATAATAAAAATAAATGATAAATTCTCGCGAGGAATAAATGTCGTGTATTAAATCGTGCCACACTCGTCTATCCAGTTCGCAGGAGAGTAATCGCGAAAAAATCTTCGAGGTTGCTCCTTCCTGCGAATACTTTTGTCTATAAAACCTGTTTTTCCTTGACTTATCGTTCCTATATTATGGTATAAACCGTATACAAGAATTTAAATCTATGGAAAATACGAAAGAAATAATTATGTATCATTCATTCACATTTTTTACATGTTATCTTTTTAATTCTATCAAATGTATTCCTCGTGGATATTTAAAGTTTAATGAATATTATAAAAATACAATGAAATCTGTGTCGATAAAATGAAATGAATTTTTTTTTAAATACAGATATTATTACATAAGTATATATAGTTTTAAAAATTGCAATGTATTGTAAGAAATGAATGATAAGATAATTAAAAATGTATAAAATATAAATATGTAACAAAAGAAGTAAGGAAAAATTGTATATTGTTCGTATTTATACAGGATTAGAGAGAGGTGTGTAAGAGTGTTTAATATCGAACGTGAGAATAAAATAATTTGAAATTAGCGATTGCGTGCAACGTAAAAGTGGGTGCGCTCCAGTATTACTAATTAGACAGTAGAAAGCAGTCTTCGGTTGCAGTCTTTCAGCTATTACCTAGCTGTCGGGCAAAAGTGGTGCTTAGTATTCTTAAGAAGTATTTGTTTAAATTATTTCACTTGAAAGTCATCCAACCACGTTAGCTTACGGTATTCCTTAAGTCTATAAATATATGTATATTAAAAAAAAATTTCATTTCATTTAAAGATAACGCATGAATAATAAATCAAAAATGGTTACGTATATAATTTTAGAAAGAGACAATTAATTACTCGCATAAATAGAAAGTTTTATTGAATTATGATAAGGAAGGAAGGATATCGTAATCACTTTTACACATACCAGCGAATTTCTAATGACAGTAAGAGTTAGCAATCTCATTGAAACGCGTTACGCAGCATAATATCTAATCATTACAATAACCAACTTGGAATCAATAAAAAAATAATAAATAAAGTAGGATAAAAAGTGAAATATATCAAAGTGATTTCTACAATGATTAATGTATGCACGAGATACTATGATAGTAATTTGTTTGTATTCTGTAACATGATTATGACATATTACAAATTAAATTAATGAAATCGTACTGACCCAATTAAAGATCTTTCAGATTATTGATATTCATTCATGTATTCTTAGTTCATAGTAATTTTTTGTTCACGATGGAAATTCTCAATTGAGGACAATCTGAGAGAAAGAAAGAGAGAGAATAAATACGATACACAGTCTGCAAAGTCATGACAATCTTTTTACACCTACCGTTATTCGAACGACCAAATTCAACTTTACATTCGAAATGAACGATTCGTTTGAACGAACCTAACTGCCAATACTCGTTCAAGAAAATCCGGGTTACGAAGAAATCTTGATGAGTATTTTACAAGATCAATTATTATATCGCTATCATTCATTAAGATAAAATAAAAGTATACAAGAAAATGATCATTTACGTTACGTTACGTATGTGAATCGGGTTCATTCATAAAATTGTAATTAATGATTCGAACGTGTGTATATAAGTTTCACCGCTTACGGTTTCACCAAAGTATCATTCTCTTTCTTTCTTTTTTTTTTCTCTCTCTCTCTCTCTCTCTTTTCATCATCCATCGGGTTATAATTATCTTAAGAAATTTGAACACTTGGGAAGCGAAAGTCATTTTCTGATTTACAGTTAGTTACGATGACTAGACGTTGAAATTGAAATGTATATAAGATACTACGAAATAATTAAATATACACATACTTACTATCACGTGAAATTGAAGTTATTGTCCGATCGTGTGAAAAAAGGATAATATACGATGTATGAATGAAAAAGAAAGGTATTCTTTCGATGTTCCAATTAAAAAAAAAAAAAAAGAAAGAAAGAATATTATCATTCTCATCTACGATAGAAGAAGAAATCTTTACACATAGTTGTACGAAATTATATTTTATTTTCTATAATAATTCTTTTCTTTGAAAAAAAAAAAAAATGACGAAAACGATGCATTTTCTTTCACAACTCATAAAATCTTTTTCTTTTTTTTTTCTTCTCGATAACTATCACCGTTTGAAATTTGAAAGTGGAACGAGGAATATAGTAGTATGCAAAGGAACGTTAATAGTTCTCTTCCTTTAGCCAGTATCTATTTTCAAGATTTCCTATTCTACATTATAATCGGATCGTATTTGTTTTTAAATTAATTTTATTATTTTTGTTTTTTCGTTTTTATAATTTACAGTACGTATCTTCTATTGAGTTTGTTAATTGTCATCAATATTCATCCAAACGAGGCAGAATGGCGACCATGCGTAGAATTAAAACGCGATTTACATGTACCCTGCAAATGTCAGATTTCATCGAATTATCCAAGATCCGTAGAAATGGATTGCGATCATGTTATGTTTACACGTGACGCTTTGGACAGTTTAAAGGGCCAACCGATAGTTTCGATCAGCCAAAGATACTGTGGTTATCAAAGTTTACCAGAAGAACTAGTTGGATCTGGCTTAACCTTGAGAGAGTTAGATCTCTCCGATAATTCCATTTACAGATTAATGGATCGTCAATTGCAAGCACAAACTCAATTACGTGTATTGAGATTGGCCAATAATCTTCTCGGTGATAATTTGAATCCTATTTTTTCGAGCAATGAATTTCATGGTATGGAAGAATTACGTAGACTTGATCTTCGGAAAAATGGGCTACGTAATATCGAGGAAGGAATTTTCAAAGGTTGCATTAATCTCGAAGAACTTTATTTGGATGAAAATAATATGACTACTGTACCTACTGCTTCATTGAAAGGACCAAAAGGCATCAAGATATTATCCCTTATTGGAAATAATATTGGTAGGTTTAATTTGATTTATTTTTTTAGTTTTAGATTCATTTTCATATGCTCGAAGTATGCATATAAATCTATCTCTGTTGGTTATTATTAAATATAAAATTACAATTTGATTGCACATTGATTATTTTCTATTTTAAAGAATATTCTAATCTTCGACAATAACAATCCCGTAATACGAGAAAAGTTTTGCTTGAAGAGTTAGGTATATCGATCCTCAGATTGCTGCTTAACGGTTCACTCGTTACGGAGGATACATTCGTACCAGATGCTCAGAATTTTCGCGCCTAACTTTCTCCACGTATTCAATATTACGAGCTGCGTACATCATAGATTTTATTCATATAACTTTAACATTGTTACGAGGGAAACAATGTTTTATTATTTGTTCAAATTTGATTTTGAACAAAATCTATAAATAAAAAATGATGATTATTAATGAAATTAATTTACAGGTTCCCTTTCACGAGGAGCATTTGTAACACTAGGTGAATCTTTGTTACGTTTGGATCTCAGTAATAATGGATTGTCACATATGGAGGATGGTTCTCTTTCTGGATTAGAACATTTGCTTTTTTTAAACATATCTCGAAACGATCTCACTCGATTTAATAGCGATGTATTTAAAGGTATATGGTCAAGTTACTTTCTAACAAATTAAATATTTTTTTACTATATATTTAGAATAAATAACGTACATAAATATAATATATGTAACTTATATTTAAAGAAAAAATTAAAGTATAATAATAATGCACGTGATTTTCTTTTCCGTCGAGTAACATATTTTTTCGTGATTAAAGACATAAGTAAGTAAAAAATTATTATATTTATAATTAATTGTATGTCTTTAGTTTTTGGTCGGTAAGAACAAAAATATAATGTTCAAAAACTCGTTCTATCAAGCTCATCTGCTACATCATTAAAACAGGTGGGAATTTGACGCGCGTCTTTTCACTCGTTTATTATTCCTACGAAAGTATGATGTTTAGTTACAAGGAAGAAGTAGTCGACCTCTGAAGAACAATGAACTTCATATTTTTTTTAAGTTCTCACGAGACACTATTGTCTCAAGTCTTTTAACTTCCTTCTATATTAAAACTAGCAGATTTTTATAACTTGTGCATTTATGAATTTTCGTAACTATTGAAATTTATAATCGAAGATTGAAGAAAAGAAAATTAAAAAGATCTTTATTGTCTAATAATAATCGATCATTTCAGGTGCATACAATTTATTGCAATTGGATCTTTCTGTAAACTTCTTACAAGAATTCCCTACTTATGCTTTGAGACATTTAACCGATTTGAAGTTTTTAAATATATCGAATAACTTAATTACTGTGAGTTCGTAATCTATATTTTAAATTGAAATAATTTATTATATATTTATAATGTTGATAATTAATTTTAAAATTTATTTAGGAAATTGAACGTTCCCATTTGTTAGGCCTAACCGAATTACAAGTGCTCGATCTAAGTCGAAATAATATTGGTCGACTTGGAATAAATACGTTCTCCAGTCTTTCTTCTTTGACTAGACTCGATTTAAGCTTAAATGCTTTGCGTACGGTAAATAAATGAAAATATGTATTACTAATTCTATGTTTAATTTTAAAAAATATAGAATATAATAATAGATTTTGTGTATTTTTTATTTTCAGATAGAGGAATCATCCTTTGAAGGATTAGTAAAATTAAAATGGTTGTCGCTTCAGGATAATAATATTCTATTAGTACCAGCTACAGCACTAACACGACTACCAGCATTGGCTCATCTTCACGTTGAATTCAATCGTGTAGCGGCACTATCCGCGGAATTAATTCGATCTACGTCATCTAGTCTCGTTACGTTAGGATTAACGCGTAACTTGGTACGAGAAATCCCAGGTCGATTGTTTTATAATTTCGAAAATCTCATTAGCATAGAACTTTCTGGCAACATGTTGTCTACTATTTCACAAAATACGTTCGCCGGTTTGGAAGATACATTATTGAACTTGGATGTTTCCTACAATCGTTTGACCACTATAAACGAATTACCATTAAGAAATTTATTATCTTTAAATTTGGCTGGTAATCAATTGAAAAGGATTTCTCCGGAAACTTTTAAACAATTGCCAAGATTACAATATCTTAATCTAAGTAGTAATGCACTTTATGGAGGATTTCCACCGATATTTCCATCATCCTTGTATATACTCGATATATCTTATACAGGATTGAAAATTTTACCGACAGTCTTGATGTTGAATTTGGAATCATTGGAGAAAATTTATTTATCTGGAAATCATTTGCAAGAGATAGACGAGGGTACTTTCCAACATCATTACAATTTATCTGTGATAGATTTATCTAATAATTTTATCGAACACATCGACAATGGAGCTTTCGTAGGCTTGATCAATCTTTACGAGCTTAATTTACGTGGCAACAGATTGACGTCATTCATCGGTGAATATTTCAATACTGGAACAGGATTACAAATATTGGATTTATCGAATAATCGTTTGAATCAATTATCACCAACAGCTTTTGTGATTCATCCTAGATTGAGAAGTCTCGATTTGTCCAACAATAATTTTGTTCATTTCCCTAGCGATTTTATCAAATCTTTGCAATTTTTGGAACATTTGGATTTGTCGAGAAATGAGTTAAAAAACGTCGGTGAATTTTCATTCTCGCAAATCGGTCGACTGCATACATTGAATCTTTCAGGAAACAAGATAGAATCAGTCGAAGAATTGGCCTTCCATAATTCTACACAACTTCAAATATTAGATCTGTCTAACAACGTCTTAGAAACGTTAAGCGAACGTACGATGGAGGGCTTGTTACGTCTTCAACATCTTGATCTTCAAAATAACAAATTAGCTTCATTACCTGAAACCATATTCGATCAATCGAGAATTCGTTCAGTGGAGAGCATCGATCTATCGGGAAATTACTTCAATGAAATACCAATAAGAACTTTACAGAGACAATCAGCATCGTTATTCAGTTTGAAAATTGCAAGAAATAAAATGACTGAGGTATTTACACAAGATATAGTTAACAATGTTAAAGAACTTGATCTTTCGGAAAATCCACTAAGCGAAAATGCTGTACGTGGTATATTAGGAGAAGCTAAGATATTAAGATCTTTGAATTTAGCCCAAACTGGTATCAAAATTCTGACCAGACTTGAGACACCATTTTTAAAGCATTTAAATCTTTCTGGCAACGATATAATAGACATAAAACCAGCTGTTCTTGAACGTACCACCATGTTGGAAAGTCTCGACCTATCTAGAAACAAATTGACGGATTTCTCTAATTTGATTAATACATTTAAAATACTTCCCACTCTTCAAAGTTTGGAAATTTCTAACAACGACGTTAAAGCTATCAATGAAAGCAGTTTTGATGGATTATCCACGTTGCGTTCACTCAAGATCGCTGATCTTCCTAATTGTACGAGAATAGAAAAGAACGCATTCAAACACTTGGGAAAATTACGTTCGTTGTACGCATATAATTATCCGAAATTGGGTTATTTCGACGTGCAAGGAATATTGAAAGGGATGCCAAACCTAGAAACCTTAGATATTGAAATCAAAGATTCTTCAGTGGGAAACGAGCAACTTTCTATAAGAACGCATCCTCGTTTACGACTATTAACTTTACGAGGAGAAAGATTACGTACTGTACTTTCAAGTTCGTTGGTAGGTGTACGTGTACCTTCATTATCCCTCGGCTTGAAGAATACATCCGTTGACACAATACCAGCAGCTCTTTTCTTCCCAGTACCACGTTCTACGGTAGTATCATTGGATATAACAGGAAATAAATTCACTGCTTTGCCCGTTCAACTGTTAGCTGCTCTAGACGAAAGAAGCGGTTCCGTAAAACTTACCGGTTTGGATAGCAATCCTATTAATTGTAATTGTGAAACAAAACATCTTTGGAGATGGTTAAAAGGATTAGCCGATAGAGCACCTAATGTTATTTGTATGACTCCTGATTATGTATCAGGAATGTTACTAAACAATCTTACCGAGGAATATCTTACCTGTGATCGAACAACCCTTAGTAGATATCAAACAACAGAAATGACACCTTCCTCGAGATCAACCACGGCTGAACCAGAGATTATCTGGACTGTACAACCTACGACTCAGAACAATAGAAATAAAAATTACAACGGAGATCATACCAGCAGTGTTTCCGTCGGAAATGTGTCAAGTACAGACGACACTTTAATAATTGGCATAGTAGGTGGTGTCGTCGCTTTCATAGCCATCATTGTCATAGTCATCTGCATTTGTCGGCTCAAGTGGAGCACTCAAATGAACGAAGCTAGAATGACAGCAGTAGCATCTAGTATTCACGAAGCTTCAATGATAAGACCCGCTAGTGCTTATTCTGGTAAAATTAATCACGATGTTTACGTGGGATCTTATAACGGATCAACGTTAGGTCGTGGTAACGGTGTACATGGTTCTTCGGTACCTACTACACCAGTACAAATGATGCCCTATGTTCAACCAGTACATGTTATGCATCCATTCGCACCACCCCCGCAGGTATCGCAACCGTTATACGGTTATTATGATAATCCACCGGTACCGATGTATGTCACATGTCCATCTGAAAATAAGTTTGATAGATAATAAAACGTGCTCATTAATCGTCTTAAAAGTGATCACGTCAAATTTCTCTAATTTAATTGATTATCATCTGTTATTCGATTATTATTGATTCGTATTTTTTTTTTGTTAATAATTTTGTTAATAATCGAGATATTATAAATGGTGCTATATGAACACAGTGATTAATCATCAACAAGAATTTCAAGAGATCGGATAATCAGTTATCAAAGACAGATTCAAGATCGTAGAATTTTTTTTTGTTATAGATAATCAATTCGATTAAGTTTTGATTTCATATAAAACACAATTGAAATATCTATTCCGATTGTGCTTGAGAGCATTTTTTAATTAAATAAAAAGGTTCATTATAACTTTATGATATCTTTAGGAGTGTGCTAGACAACAGGATGTGAGTTTTCAAAGTGAATGTATTTCTTTTTCCTTTTTTTTCTTTTTTTAATTTGTATGTGTATATATCACGCATTTTAATATAATTATACAAATCGTAATATTAAGTAAATATTTTTAAATAATCGAGTGTCAAATATCGATGATATCATTTATTTCAAATTAATTAATTATTCATTATATATATATATATATATATAGATTTTTAAATCTTTTGTTTAACATTGATATAAATGCCATAATCACGATATTTCGACAATCTAACTCTCTTTCTCTCTACCATAATTAATATATTGTACTTATTATAAAAAAAGTAATTTCTTATTTTAAAATAAGAAAAAATAATAATTATTGTAGAATGTACATATATACATATATACATACATATATATATTATTAACTATTTAAATACAAACACTATAAATATAATATAATAATAATAATAAATATTTTATATATACAAGTCTATATTTTATTTTTAATTTTATTTTCATTATTCGATCGATCATTCATTTTCTTTTTAAAAAGCGCTCCATCTTTAGAGCGGTAAAATTTTCGGATATTCAAATATTTAAATATTCTGAACACGTACATACGTATAATAAATATTTCATAATTCTAATCCATTATTTATATGTAGATACATAAGTTTAAGAACGATAATATTATTAATTATTATTTAAATACTATTCAGAATATAATTGCATTAATAAAGACAAAATAAATAGGAAGAAAAATGGATCGTTCAAATCAAAGACTTTCTTTGCTGCAATTAGCTATAAATAATTACTGTATGCATATATCATTTATCTACTTCCTGTTATTTTTTTTTATTCATAGATAGATTAGTATGATTTGAAACTTGTTTTTCATTCACAAAATAATTTGTAGATATAATAAATCAATGTCAATTTGGTGCATTAATTGGGATGAATACATTAGGCATTAGGTCTAGGTAAGGAAAGGTCAAGAATTATAGTTTAGTATTCTTGTGTTTCATAGACTAGAATTCTCCCTCCTTTCTCTTTCTCTCTTAATAGACAATATATAGCCGGCATTTTGCAAGAGTGGCATGACTTTCGTTTATACGATAACCGTATCTCCGTAAGAGACACGAAACATTCGCGAAAATCATCTACGTTTATCCTTCTCTTTCTCATTTACTTTCCTATAAATATATATATATACTAACTATTTAGATACAAACACTATAAATATAATATAATAATAATAAATATTTTATTTTAAATTTTATTTTTTCATCTTAATTTTTCATTATTCGATAGATCATTTATTTTCTTTTTTAAAAAGCGCGCCATTTTGAGAGCGGTGCTTACATATATATATGTATGTGTGATATGAATCATTTTGATGTATCACTCATCATCCGGCATACATTAGACATATTTTTCTATTTAAATTTAATGAGCATAGATAAAGTTATATATTATTAATAATAATTATAAATAAATAGAAATAACGTTAAAAAAAATATTATTAATACTTTTATCACACACACACACATGACTTATGCTGACGCTATATATTTATAATATTATCAATGTTCATTTTAAAAAGTGACAATAATATAAAAAAATACTTTCCTTCATATGCAAGTGGGATAGTGCATCAAGAATTCAATGGTATAGTGTATGCATCTTTACTAGAATATATAATTTAGTGTCTATAATTTGTGTTATTTGCCTGCCTTGGATTTCATAGGATTTAGTTTTGATAGTAACCTTAATCTGTGCAGTGATTAATTATAACCATTCATTTAGTGTTTTTCAATTAATTGATTTGTTCATTTAATGATAAATTAATTAACAAGTGATTTAAAATGACTTGAAATATTAATAATGAACAGTAACTGTTTAAGGTGTCTACGTGTATTTAGGTTATGTTAACAGTAAGACTGCAATAAGTAGTAGTCTTGCTGATGTAGGTTTAAAGATATATTTAGGAGGAAGTTTATAACATGACAGAAACTGAAGTCGAAGGAAGTACCTGGTGTTACTGGGTTCTCTCTGTTGGAACTCTATTTACATTTCTTGGCTTGGTCGTTGCTTGCATCTGCAGTTGTCGAAGAAATCAAACTAAGTAAGTCTAATTGAATTGCATAGATATTGATAAATAACATGTATTGTATTATACTATTAATTACTATTAATATTATAAATAACATGTGTATTCTCGTAGGAACGATTTACCTGGGTTATGTGGAATGGTAACGATCAATCATTCTGATAATGATAATTTCAATACCCTACCATCTCTAGAAGTTAGTCAAGTCCCACCATCACAGGATACGATAGATAATGGCAAAAGGTTTTTACTCATTTTTATACGAAAAAGAATATTGTATATGTATCGTTGTTATCTTTTTATTATATTCGTAGAATAAGTGGAGCTAATAGAAGCTTACCAGATATACCAAAAGATAAAAATAGAGGAGAAGTTAATGCAGAATCTATACCTCAAGATATTTATGAAACTAGTGAAGTAAATTCTGAACTGTATGCTACAGTGCAGGATACAGGTATGTAAAAAATTATGCAAGAATTCTTTTCAAATAGATATACTTTATTTTATAATGATATTCATTTGAAACTATTTTTTGATTCTCTAACAGAAGAGCCACAGTCTGAAAGAGAAACACAGAGCCTTTCTCAACAAGTTTCAATAGTTCAAGATAATTCAACATTTCAACTTTCAAGATTCACACCATCTACATCTAAAAATGGTAATATAAAAATATAATAATACCAATATAAACTAATTGTTTTCTTTAATTATCTGTTTTAAATGGAAATCTTATATCCACTTTAGATGAACATCCGTATGCTCAACTGCAAAGTATACCAAAATCTGAAATTGATCAATCGCATAGGTAATAATTTTATTAATTACCTCTAATGAAATTATATAGTAGAATTTTTATTGACTGTAAATGTTTTAGAAAAAACAGTACTCAAACGATTATTGTTGATAAACCATCAACATCATCAAATCATACAAATGGAAATCCAGTAGCACCACCTAGAACTCGAAAATCATCGTCTTTCAATTCACTTTTGAGTGCTGAGAATCCTAATGATATACAAGCTGCAAATGCTATTTCTGGAGGTGTGCAAGCTAATCAAGATTTACCTTATATGACACCACCTCTCGCTATGTTACATCTTCATCCACCACAACCACCACAACCTAGTACATCACAACATTTTAGCGGTGATTCTCAAGATTCTAGTAAGTTTTATAAATATTAATTTGTAATACGTAGTATAACACCACAGTAAATTACTTTTGAATTTTATTTATGTAGAAGGATATACTAGCATAAGTGTGCGAGAACCTTTAGCTAATATATTAGCACAAACAAAAGCATCTTATCAACAACATCAACCAACACGTTTGCCCATTGATCCTCACTATGCAACTGTATCCGATGATTCAGGTATTTTTAAAACTCATTCGTTGCACTTACTCTTCGTTAATTAAAATTACAAGAACTTAATTCTTATTTCATTTATATATTATATCATTATTATACTGCAATAGATGAAATGTATGCAGCTATTGACGAACAAGAAAAAATTTATACTAGTGGCAGTGAAACATATGCTCAAATCCAACCAACAGTATTGGAAACAAATAGAATTATACACAGTGAACTAAATCCATTTATTCAACCATCATCACGTACAGAGGAAACACATACTGCTCCGCAACCACCAAGTGTTGATAGTTTACGTCATGTTGCTCATGCTCATTCGAGACAGGGTTAGTTATTTATATCATTATTTTTCTCTTGATGATTTTTCATTCAATATTATAATATATCTTTTTTTTTTTAGCATCATCATCAAGTGCCAATAGTTCTATCATAAACCCAGGTTCTCCAAAACCAGAGAAACGTCAAGCTAATTCACCATTACCTCCTCCACCAGAAGCAATTTCAGATGCATATGCTGCTGTTGATAAAAGAACGAAAAATGATGAACGCATAAGACCTAATTTATCAACTGGAAAATCTTTAGAAGATATGTATGCTAAAGTCATGAAAAAGAAAAGAGATGCAGAAGAGCAAAGTGAAGTTCCTGGATCTTCTAATATTTTACATTCAGAAGTAATACCTTCAAATAGAAAACTTAGTCTCATAGAAATTAGCAGAGCTTCGTGGTCTAGTCATGATTCAGTAGAAATACAGAAAGAAGAACACGACACTGTTCATTACACAATATCAGCCAATACTGTTACTAATGTTCATCCTGAAATGGAAAATAATTGTTTAAAGTTATCTCGAATTCCTGATGGAGATACAAATTTATTAAATCAAGAAATTAATTATGGTTACGAATCTGTGAATACAAAAGGAATTTAGCTGCACGAAGTTTTCCTATTTGTGATTCTAATTATGAAATACCACATCTTCAATCTTTAAGAAATAACGATTATCAAAGTACATCAACATCAGTTCGCGATGGTTCTGATTTATTATTGACATATCCTACATCTTTTAAGCACAGACAAATCAGTAATGCAAGTAGTGAAGATCCAGGGTATGAAAAAGTTAGATTACGAAGAAGAATTGATTTAGATCAGGATACAGATTCCGAGCCAAACTATGAGAGTATGCCTCATGATTCAGGAGAACCAAATTATGCATCAGTATGCCGTCCTGGTGATAGTGATACAGATCCGAATTATGAATCTGTAAGTCATGGGGATCCAAATTATGAAAGTGTAAGATACATGAGTGTTGCTGCATCGGAAGAACCACCATACGAACAGGTAAATAATTATAAATCTGAAACAAATATTGATGGATATGAAAAGATAAAAGATAATAATAGTATATTTAACTCAGACTACGAAAAGATAAATCCAAGCAATGCCTTGGAACAATGCAGTAATGGAGATACAGATGATGAACAATATGTTCAGGTATAGTGTACCTTTTTTTTATATATATATATACATATTTATATGCATACATATGTATATATATATATTATATATAAATATTAAAATAATTATGTGCAGTAGCTAATATTGATGAGGTTTGTTTAATGCAGCATGAAGCTTTCGCAGGTGAAGTTACTTGAGTATACTTTTTTATTTTGATGAAATACATTCTATCCATCTCGGCTTCGATAAAGCTATGGACAGCTAATTTAGTACTATTTGTATTTTAGTATGAATCCATATTTCGCTGATGTTTAAATGTGTTAAGAAAATGTTACAAAATAATGAGGGTAAGACTGATAGAGACAAACAGTGAGAAGTAATGTACAAGTAAAATCTGACTTAATGTTATGTTTAATTATCTTAATTGGTAGCATGTTTCAATGATAAGGTAAACAAAAAAACTATAAAGTTACCAATAATGAAAAGTCATTTATGTGACCGCATAAATAATTGTCTGGCGGAACATTATAATATACGGAGGAACGTGCTGTTGATTAAATAAACATAATTGTGAGAAATTTTCAAATGAAAATTAGCAGATGTCGCATAAATATTATTAAATGAAAAAAATTATTATTTCTTCTGTGAATGGTGCATGCTGTGCCTTGTTGTATTGACTACTCTCTATACATTTTTATTTACATGTCACAAACAACCAGGTCACAAAAATGTATCCTATTCTTTAGTTTAATTAATGAAATAGTACTCTCATAGCTTCATATAATAATTTACTGCCACGAGTTGTAAATATATTAATATTATTTTTATTATTTACTTCAATTAATATACATATTAAATTATAAACAATTATTTATTTATTTTCTTATGAAAAAAAATATCATTTCTTTTTCTTTTTATTATTTCTGCTTATTTTTAATATATGCGCAATATATATATATATATATACATTTATATTTTAAATAATTCCACATAAGAAAAAAAAGACTTTATTACCAGAGAACATTACAGTCAAAAGATATTAATTTATTCTACATTTATAATTTTTTGTGATTTGATTAAAATGTATGTATGCTCTTATATTAGAGCGTGAATATTAGTAAAAATATATGAATTGCTTATTTTTTTTAATAATTTCTGATTTTGATTATTTTCGCAAAGTAACAAATTTCATTATTTTTATGTCCTATGCATTCATATATTATTTTTATTATAATAATAATTTCATATTATAGTTTGTTTTATACAATTCCATTTAATAGCGTTATTATCCTTTTCTCTCTCGTGATAGGAATTTATGAAAATTAATTAATTAGAATACTTTTTTTCTTTTTCTTCTAAAAATATATTTATGTGCAATACTATAATATATTATATAATATGCATTACGTGTAATTCTTATAAAGCTTTGAATAATACTATCGACATTACCGAGTGCAATGGCTTTAGGTTTTACACAGAGACTAGTTTCATAATATGATTAAAAAAACAGTATATAATTATCTTTATATTACATAGAATAATACATATTATACAATATAAAAATACATCTTCTATATAAGAAGAAAAAAAAGATAAAACAAAATATATAAATATATATATATATAGAGAGAGAGAGAAATAATAAAAAGCAAACAAGTATAATTTTCAACGCTTTATAAGACAAACTAATTATTATTTTTTATTTTATTCTTTTGGCTACAAACAATTAGAACGCGTTATTTAGAAAAAAAAACAAACAGAAATTATTTTTCAAATAAGAAAATGTACGGTGTGTAGTATATACCAATAATATCAATTTAATTATTTGGTGCTAATTTTGTTTATTATAGTGTTGTTCAATGCGCTTATAATTTTAATGCGTAAGTAGCTTTATATATATATATATACATATATCGATGTTTGGAAAGATATTTTAAAAACATATATCTTGACAACTATTTTCTAACATATCTTATAATCTCATATTTAATAGTAAATACAATATATTATATATATATATATATTATATTTTATGAAAATTAATCTAAATGAAATATGAATGTAGATAATACATTGTACATACTAGAGCTGCTTTTTTATATTATTACATCGGATATACATACATATATACATATATATATATATATATATAACTACTATATGTACATACATATAATATTTTAATATAACACATTTTTTATATTAAATATAATCCAATTAGATCAACAAATATATCTCAGATTAATTGTAATTCTTAAACTCTATTTGATAACTTTGGAAGCACAAAAAATATATAACTGAAAACAAAAGTAAATTTACTTTTGAGACAACATATATATATTAATATTAATAACGTTGAAACATTATCAGAATAATAGTACTCTATTCATTTTGTATTTTTGCTGAATTTTTGGATTTTTGTATAATAAAAAAAAAGAAAAAAATGTAGAATATAACAAGCTCACATTCTTTCATCAATTTTCCAAGTTTAACTTTAGTGTAATCAATTGTTTTAACTTAATTTTAAACCGTGACTTCTGTATATATACATGCAGGTAGTAAAAGAGAAAAGAAAATATGAGATTGTTTTATTAAACAAATGTATTTTCATTATTCAGAGGACTCATACCGTAGACACAACATTTATAATTTATATATTATGATCACTAGATCAATTAACACTTTAAATACTAAATTTACTACTACTTTACACACATTTGTTATACATATTACGGTACAATTGTTAATAGTTATTCTCACTTTTTATTTATTTCTAGAAAAAAACATGATGTCTCATTTCCAAGTTACATTCCTCATATGATTTCATATTATATTACGTTAAACTAATTATTTATCATATATAACATTAATGAAGGATGGTAATATGCATTAACTTGCCTTCAATATTTATTTTTATAAAGACTCGTTTCATTTAGTATATTAGGAGGAGCACTCCTTAATAATAGTTTATTTTAACGTGTCCAGTTTGGTACACGGAGTAACATGTGTCAATATACTTAATAAAAACTTTATATTATTTATATATATATATATAAAAAAAAATATTACACTTATTATCTATACATCTTTTCATAAAGGATCATTATAAATATATATATATATATAGCATTTGTGCTGCATAAACAAAGTGATTATTATAGAAATAGTAAAAATATTATATGGATAATTAACGAAGGGAAAACAAAAATATATTATAATTTTAATATTAAATAGATTTGCAAAAAGCAAATGTTAATTTTATTCTATAAATATATGCTAAACCAGCTAGCATAATTGACTAAAAGATATATTTAGAATTATTCTTTATTTATAAATTTCTATGTTTTTTTTTGTTTTTTTTTTTTCATGAGTTTTATCATTTTTGTAAGTAAATGATAAAATTCAAAAAAAAAAAAAAATTATTAAAAGAGAGAGAAATATTTTCATAAATAAAAAAAAAGACAAATATACTTTCTTTTGAATATAACAACATGAGAAATATAAAAAAATAATTTTTATAAACCTTCAATCCTATCATATATATATATATATGGACACAAGCTAGTTATTACAATTTGTAATGAAAGTATAAACTACAAAAAGAATATATTTATGAATGCAATAAGTTTACATTATAATTGTTTGTTTTTATAAAATATGATTACATATTTTATTTAGCTTATATTTCTCAAATGATTGAGAAAGTATATATATATTATGAGTATATATATATATATATGCTTATTTTGTTCATTCCTATTTTAAATATCAATATATTTGGATTATATTTATTGGCTAATATTGGTCCTTGCTTCCTATAGCAGTTTAATATTGATTTTTACAGCGATTCATTTCTTTTTATAGCATATATATTATTCATTAATAGAACATTAATTATAATTGAATTTCATTCAATTAGAAGATGAATATAATAAAGACCAAAATTGGCCAAAAAATATTATTCCAATATCTAAAACACTTCTTTCTTTTGGTCTTTTTAAAAATGCACTCTATATATTTTATGAATCATTATATTTTGAAATAATTAATTTTTTTCAATGGATTCAATTTATTATAAAAAAAAAAAAAAAAAAAACAAAAAAACAAAAAGTGTGCATGAGGATAATAAATTTTATTTATAATAGAAGAAATGAATTTTAAATGAAAGATGAAATAAAAAAAGAAATCAAATTTTACATTATTCTTTTAATTTGTCAAACAATAAATATAAGTACTTCAATGAAATGAATATTATTAATAATAATTGATACTAAATCCACTGAAAAACATATAATTCTGATTCTTTTTTTTTTATAAATATGTGATATTTTTTTTAAATATATATGGTCCTATTATTATATTCAGTGCATGTGTATATAATTTGGCTTTTGTTACAAAACATATCAATTTTCTTACCAAAATTTCTATACTTGCCTTTTGGGTGTTATATAATAAAGTGTTCATTTGCAATACCGATTAAAAATTTCTCTTTTCAATTCATTTTAAATATGTATATATAGATACTCAGATTTATGGGATAATCTGAGGAAAAATGTCGCATATATATTACAACATGCTTAGATTTGAATACCATACCTAAGCTGAACTATTTCTAATCACTGTGTTTGGTTTATAGCAGATTTCGTACTTACAAATATAATGTTAGACATATACTATTATATTAGTAATTCTTTTTAATATTACTAATGTAATCTATACTATACATTTATATATTATATATATATATATGATTTTAAAGTAAATAGTATTTTATTTAAATTGTTTTTTAATATGTCATTTTCAATTACATAAATTATACGTATATACATTGTGTCGAGTAATATTAAAAAAAAAAAACAATATTGCTAATAATTTGCAAAATGATTTTTTCTTTCACAATTAAAATGCTGATGTTTAATAAATGACATTAAATATATTGTACTTATAGAGATCAAAAGATCATTATATAGATGAATATTAAATCTTTGCGGATTATATTTAAACGAATTGTATATGTTGTTACCAAAATATCTCTAATTAGTAACTTTGTGCAGTCAAATATGTTTCAAAAGATTGTAGAAATTATAAATGCGTATAAGTTTTTGTTAATAGCCAAAAGCACAATACAGAATGCTTAGAATTTGTTCATTATTCTAATAGCGTGAAATAAAAAGTGATTTTTTTTTCCAAACTGCACTATTTATATGTTATATGTACACACATATACATATATAATTATCTATTATGTATATTACACAATTTTATCCGCATATTTAAATAAATTGAACACAGCGGTTCGATGATATTACAAAATCTCACTGTTGTAATTATGCATTATTGTTTGTTTAAGTGCTCTTCAAAAGATGAAAACAATTGTTTAATTAGTTTATGAAATGTAGTACACAATGTATATAAGATTTTATTTCAAGAAATTTGAAATATGTTAACTAACATTATCAAATATAGATAGATAGATATATACTTGATCTTTCTTACTTTGCATATATATATATATATATCCTTGTTCATTCTAGTTTACATTATCCTCTCTCATAAGATGTATTATGGAATTTATTTAAGATAATTTAGAATATACTTTGTTTTAGCTCCCATGGCAGCATTTACTGTGAAATATATATTAAAATTCTCTTGATAGTTTTCTTAATTATATAATTAAAAAGATTTGCAAATTGCATGTAATATAAAATTTTCTGTGAGTATATATATATATATATACTAATTTTGTTGTGATAGTTAAATAATATAAGTAAATTGGCAGTTAAAAGTAGTTGTAAATTATAGTACAATGGTGTGCTGTAGTAACGATTGAAATTATTTTTTAATTCATTGATTTTCAATTTTACACTTATCAATTTGTAGGTATGATTAATTAACAAAATCGACACGAAATTAATAGTGAATCTCGTACTATAAATATTATTTGTTAAACTTATTCGATAGATTATAATTCGCATAATTACTGCAAGAAATTAGAAAATCTTCATATCATTCAACGCGTGTATAATTTGGTATATTGTTTATGTATTAACAATCGAAAAAAAAAATGTATCTTATTGTTATCATGAATAATGATAGGAGACAATTATTTGTAGATATATTATACTAGATACACATAAAGACCATATTCAATTGATTGTACAAAAAATGTTTTACTTTGCAATATTATTATTCACATTAGTAAAAAGATATCGCCTACTTGTACTTGTACAAAATATATTACATGCAAATAATATATTTTATGAGACAGCAGCATTAGTATATAAGTAGTAATATTATAATAGCATAGTATAATGAATATAGTCATACATAATTATTGCTGATAAAATGTATATATTTGGAAACATGATAAATTTAATGAGTTTTGAATGAAAAATAATAATATATCCTGTACAAATAATAAGTGAAATTGATCGCGTTTGAATTGATCGAATAGACTCCGTTTATATTAGTTTCTCGTCTCGTTTCAATCTAAAAGGAACGTGTTGACATATGTAATAGTGAGTGCTGATGACACTGTGTAAGTTGCTCCCATTAGGCAACAACAATAACAACAATAACAACTAGTTACACATCAGAAAGAGTCTGGGAAGCAACGTGGAGAAATACAAGGAATTCCAGAATTTAAACCACGCTGCGAGTGGCCACGGTCACACACTATCTGGACTACTTGTTTCATCGCCGCAAACTTGTTCAGCATCACTGTCACTTGGCGGACTTGGTTGTTCGAGTTGGTATTGATTAAATTCATGAATATGATCTTGGTGATGTTGCAGAAGACTATGATGATGATAGCAGTGATGACGTTCTTCTACGGGTTGATGTAGATCATCAATATGAACCTCTTGAACAGGTCTTTTAAGTTTATTACACAGTAGGCATATAAACAGAACAACTAAAACAGAAGCTACAGCAGATACTGCTGGGATGACATAACTATCTGCTGGTACCATAGCAGCACCTGTAAATTTACGAATAAAGTCTTTTTTTTTTCACTGTACATAATACACACAAACACAATATAAATGTATATATATACATAATTTGAATACATTTTCTTAAATAATACACGAAATATCTATGTACATTTCATCAATATGTACAAACTTAATCTCGTTTATTTTTATATATTATTGAAGCACCTAATAGACACAATGAAATTGTTGATCACAATACATCTAACAAATAGAATTAATTACAATTTCTATGGTGCTAAAGATTTTTTTAGAAGGGTTTTATAGTGTTCAATATAGATGATTAGAAATTTTTGATCTGCAAACTTCATAGAAAGTCACTGATAGAAAACTACAAGAAAAAGAGAGGTATAATAAACAATACAATTCAGGAAATATTTTGCAAGACTCACAGAGATATAATATAAAAATAACATGCATTTAAATGATTAAAAGGGACATAATAAATAGCATCATCCTGCATGCTTTTTGATTTCAGTGTTACCACATATAATTTCAATATTTAAATTAAATCATGTATTGTAACAAAACTGTCGATGTTATTTTGTTGTTGTTATAGTGATCAAGAATTATTGTATTTCTTTATCTAGAAGAATCAAATGATAACATTTTTATATATATATATATTATTTCCTGTAAAAATCAGAGTATAGAAAAATGAATATGGGTCATCGTATTAGTTTGACAAGAAAAACAAAATATGTTTTAAGTTTATAGTATCCTAATATATATATTTCATATTCGTTTACTCCCAACAATCAATATACTAGTAAGTAGTCTCGTTAATGTTTTCTATCGTCAAGTGTTATTGATGTACTGCGTAATGTTTCGAAAACTTGTTTATCATAAAACAATGATTCAGGAATTGCTGTAAAAAAAAGCCGTTGTTTTTATTGGAAACACATCATCAATCACTTGAAGAATTTTTTTTTTATGTGGAATGATGTGCAATACTGTGAGAGAACTCACGTGATAAGGGAGATCATAACATGCCGGATCGTCGGAAGCTTCATGAGGGGCTCAGATGGCCACGAACATAAAGCACAGAGAGAGAAGAAGCATGGCAGAGACTCCAGCCAGTGCTGGTGACAATGGGGCTGATGCTGCACCTGCGACACCACACAAGCATTCATCCGCTCAATCCTACCACTCTCTCACCTGTACATACGTGTACAACTACTTACCCAGCAATTTAAATTTAGTATGTATAGGCATCGCTTATCATCTTTTTTTATTATTATTTATTAATGATTTCTTTTCTTATCGACTCTTTGGAATGGACTATTTATGCATATTCTATATTTTGTTAATGGGATTTTCTTTCTTTTTGCTTTTTTTTTGTTTTTTAAATAATTTATTCGATAACTATATATGTACCGCATATATACATATAATTTATAAAACACTCGTCTCTCTTTTATTTAAACAAACATGATAATACATGCTTCGTGCAGTATCTACAAATTTTATGTGGTATATGTATACATATTTGCTTGGGATTTTATTAGGTATGTGATATATAGTAGTGAAAATAGTATAAAAGATTTAGAAAGAGAGAGAGAGATCATAAGGGAAAACACTATTAAATTTTTAAAATAGTCAAAAATAAATAAATCGTATATAATATCTAATATATATGTAGAAAAGATTTTCCTGGAAACATTAATATCTTCTTTCTTTTTACTGTGTCCAGAAAAATGAATAAGATAATTATAAAGATAGAATTACATTTATACCTTTAATAAATATATTCATTTTTTTAATACTGAACGAGTCATGTATCTCGCCATATAATGTTAATAAAATGTTGAAATATTTCATAATAGAAAAAGAAAATGTATATATATATAGGGTGTCCTATAACTGGTACTCTTGTT
Source organism: Polistes dominula (assembly GCF_049000335.1). NCBI lineage: Eukaryota > Metazoa > Arthropoda > Insecta > Hymenoptera > Vespidae > Polistes > Polistes dominula. The sequence goes on from NW_028300963.1 coordinate 957,311, forward strand.
CGTTGGTACCCCCAATTATAAAATTCCCTATATATATATATATATATATATATATATATATATATAGAAAGAGAGAGAGAGAGAGAGAGAGAGAGAGAGAGAGAGAAAGAGAGAGAGAGAGAGAGAGAGAGAGACACTTGTACAAGTGTAGTCATTAACAGACTTCACATCAAAATATATGCACATCCTTTAATTATTTTTTAATGATATATTTGTTAGCTATTTATACATTATGTTAAATGTATAACAAGAATACATACATAAATTTGGATGTTAAGATCATTAATAACCACAATTGTACTATGCTACTATATATATATGAATAATTCACGCGAAGATAGAAATCGTATAAGCAAAAGAGACAACATCAAAAAGTGTACATTAAAAGACTATTTCGAAAATGTCTATTATTTTCAAAACTTACAGTTCTCTTCGTCGGACGAATCGTCTGGACCACAATTTTTGATATCATTACATCTCAACGATTGTGCAATACAATATTTATTTTTCGTGCAAACAAATTGATTTGGACAATCAATATTTTTATTTATCTCTGTCCATACTGCTCTGAAACCGTGCTGTCCAACCGCTTTATCTGCTGATATGAAACTGCAAATATTATATACAATATTTATTTCAAATGTCGTTATAATATACAATTATTTATTTAAAAAAAAAAAATATATATATATATATAAAACAAAAACAAATATCTACCTAAGACGCATATTATTATCTTCCGATAAATAGGTCCACTTGGTATCAGAAGTTTTAACACCGCAAAGCTCAAGTGGCGTGGACGAACTAGAATACCACATACGTAATACCGCAGCAGGACAACCACGTACTGAAAAAACATTTAAGGAAAATAAAACAATAATAATTAGTATATTTCTCAATTAATTACAAGATGTACAAAACGATTACTTACCACTTTGATCACCTTCTACAGAAAATTTATCAAAATCCAATAATATTTGTTGATTAGGTCGTACTCTTATAAACCAATTACATGTTTTACTTGCAAAATTTTTTGACGGGCCATCATATTTATTTGGAAAGTTAGGACTAGTTATTACTCCATAATTCAGACTGCTAATATTTGATCCGCAATCTGTAATATCGTCATATCAAACGAGAAGTCATTAACGAGAATAGAAAATGTTGCATCTCCAAATATATTACCTCCAAAAATTGGTTTTGCTACCTCAAAAGTATAACGCGCTTTAAATCCGCTATAAACAAGTTCAGAATCTGAATGTAAAATTACTTTTAAACCACGAGCACCAAGCGTTGATTCTACTGGTCCTGGGGCAGTCATACCACAATATCTGCCTATTAATTTTTCAGTATCATCGTGATACATAATATAAATTTCTAACCAGTCGTCTTGACATAAATAGTGCCTGTAAAAATAATAAAGTTAAAGAAGGTGTAATCTTTATTTTAATATATCAATTTCAATCTTTAAAGATAGATTATCTTTTATTTTTTTATTTTTTATTTATCTCACCCATAGTGACCGGACGTTACATTCAGAGTTTTGGTTCTAACTTTAAAATGGTCAAAGATCAATGTAACTTGTTCATTTGGCGTTGAATAAAAGAGATAAGTACAATTTGTATCACTTGGATAATTACTAGGATATCGGGGGGAATTAAAATCTCCCTTTTTCGAGAGGAACTTCTGTATGTAAATGTACAGGTACCATCTGGTTCGGCTGTTCCAGGTATTTTATATTCTGTCTCAAAAGTATACCTATAATTAAAAAAACATTAATTTACAATCATCTATAACAGAGATATCTTTTTTTACAATTAAATATATTTCGATATTCACTTTGCTTTAAAACCTTTTCCTAGTAATTCTCCGCTGCTAAATACCATAACAAGTCTTGGCCCATCACTAACTACATGAGCTGGATTACTTTTTGCACCGCATAATTCATAATCAAATTTATCATAAGAATCTGTCGCTTCTTGTCCTTTTAAATATAATTTTAAATAACCATCGGTACACGCTGACCTATAAATAACAAGATTATAATTATAAATATCATTTAAATTACACATTATTGAAAATAATATTTATAGTAATTATACCTACTCTACTTTAGTACCGCTCGTTGGAATTTCAAATACTAGAAATTCCAAGCGAACACGTTCAAGATGTTGCGAATCTTGCATTCCATAAACAAAATAACGGCATACTACTTTTGGCATATAAGGAAATGGAAAATTGGGACTAACTACAAAACCAGAAGACTTCTTTTTACTTAAAATCTTTTGATCGCATTCCGAGCCTCTTATATGTTCTCCATTATAACTGGTTATGAAATCTAAACATATAAAATAATACAAATTGTATATTTCATCTTTTTTTAAATTGTATCTTTTTTTATAAGAATACTTAACTAAAAATATTTCAATATTACCTAATTTAACGAAACTTTCAGAAAATTCGAAAATTCCTTTAAAACCACGATTTTGCGTATTAGCTGTACGCTGAAGAGTAACAAACAATACAAATAGACTGGATTCGGATGAATATAATACCAAATTTCTTTGTTGCCCACAATACGTTCCAATAACAGCGGATGAATTGTCAAGTCCATCGTATACTTTTACATAATCCAAAGGACAACTGAAATATAACATCGTTAAATTTCATTATTTCTATAAATTATTAAAAACAAATATATATATAAATATATATTATATAAGATCAAATTAAACGTACTGTGGTCCACCAAAAAATAAATCAAAATCTCGAAATTCCAGGCGTATTCTTTGACTTGGTTTTCCAATAAATTGATAACTGCATATAAGATCTTTCGGATAAGTTCCTGGATAAGTGGGTGATAATATATTTCCAGTACGTTTAACCAGAGAATTTACCGTGTATGAACACGGTACACTTGGTACTGGTGTTCCAACTTCAAACTCAGCTATAGAAATATAAAACATTCATGATTTTTAATTATATCGTCAATAAAAGAAAAGCTTTACACATGTAAGTTTTATGAATTTATTTTCGATACAACTTACATGCATTAATAAAAGTATATTCCCCACTGAATAATGTTGGTAATGTGATATTTTTATCAGTATAGAAACTGAGGGCAATGCCTTGATAAAGAGAAACACGTTTTCGAGGTGGAATGGGACCACAAAAACGACCTCCAAATGGTGTTTCTATTAGCTTAGTAGTATTTTCTGAACGAATTTCCGAATATATATCCATATATTCATGACTACAACTGAAAACAATAACAAAATAAATATTACGAAATTTTGTACATAAAAATAAAAAAAGTATAATACTTATAAAATATTCTGTAATTATTTATAAAGATTTAACATTTGAATAAGTGATTTTTCAAACTTACGCAGGTAATTCTCCAACAGCTGATCCACTGTTGTACACAGTAAAAAATACATTTCAGAAAGTAAATTTAAGAAGTATTACATTATATATCGATTTGTTATTATTACTTACGCTGGTGGTGTGCCTCTAAGACCAAAAGTAGTAAAAATAAGTTCCACGCGTTGACGTGGTCCTGCTAAAAATGTGTAAACGCACTGCCGAGATTCTCCTTCTAGATTTATCAATGCAGGAGCAACGAAAGTTCCATTTTGCGGTCCATCAGGCGTGCTTATAAATTTTTGATCGCACTCTACAAAAAAATAAATTACAGTTAAATGTTAAACACATTATAATCTATTCATAATTATCATTCGTTTATAAAGTCTAATAATCTTCGCATAAACATAAAATATTAGAAGTCTGGTATTTATATACGTGTTACATTACGTGGATGAATTCGTCGTATTTTTAAATTATCATCATTTGTTGTATGATGATATTTAAAAAAAATTATGATGATTAATTATATCAAACCAAGATAAATAACATACTTGGTGCTTTGGCAGTGGTGAGACGTCCCGGTGGTGGTGGCAGTGATGGAATGTGGTCTTGCTGTGGCAGTGGAGCCTCAATTACCTCGCGGGCTGAATTCAGGAATGATGATGATTCAAAGAACCCCAACAATATCCACCGCCACCGGGAACACACCATACCATATTAATACAAAATTATAAAATAGATTAGAATTCCTTGTTTAAAATCTTAGTAGTTAATAGGGTTGAGAGCGTTTGCTTTAAAACATGGTTTTATCCTTAAATAAAATATTTACTATTATTCAATTTTAAATACTGAAATTAAATATACATATATATTAGATAATAATAATAATTATTATTATTATTATTATTATTATTATAATACTGACCTGTAGTATTGTGTGGACAGAGTAACAGTAAGAACAAGAAAAAGGCAGGAGAAGCATAACTGTTCCCAGAGACATGCCAAAGTACTGAAGCCATACTGCATCCTGTGATAATAATTACATTATCCTTTTGTTTTCTATTTTGTTATTTTATTTATTTGTTAAATAGATAATAATAAATAATTACCATATCGTCAGTGTCTATTCCACACATATGAAGAGCAAGGAAAACTGATCCAAAATATCATCTGTAAAGTACGTATATCAATTAAGTATATTAATTTTATACAAAAATATGAAAAGATAAAAAAAAAATAATAATAAATTATTTGAGTAATCAGAACTGTCGAATGAACTATTCCGAAACATTTTCGATCCCTTATCATGCTTGACAGTGATTGAAGAACACGACGTTTATTATTTTTTTTTTATCATATATGACTTTTTATTTATTATAAATAGACAGAAAAAGCAGGGCTAGTATTTCGACAATCCTAATTATGAATTTAGGAAAACAGAAAACTGCATGTGCATTACGAGTCTTGAAGTTTTTACGAAGTATTCGTATATTTGTGTCACGTACGTGCGTACGGGGTCAAGATGCCGCTGAATTTCAAAACGAATTTCTACAATATTTACAGAACGATACAGTAGAGAAGAAACGTATATTTTCTCAGGAAACTGTAAAAATATTAATAAAAAAAAACAAATGATTAATATTGGAACATTAAATTTGATAGCAAAAATTTCAGTGGTTCAACTAAATAATATATCAATGTTCAAAAGGTTTAAAATAACTAAACAAAAAAAATTAAACAATTTATTTGAAAAAGAGACAAGGAAGATATAAAAAAAATAATTAAAAGATAAAGAAGAAAATAAATGAAAAAATAAAAAACAAG